>NW_017535852.1:248100-250511 GCF_001853355.1 Bactrocera latifrons | reverse complement strand
AAATAAATTTTATATAAAGGCGTATTCACAATAATTTGAACTGATATTAACTTCTTTTTAAAATAATATTTCCATTAGTTTGTAGCAATGAAGTCTTAAAAACAAATTTTATTTTGACAAATGTCAAAAATATTAGTTTGTGAACCAAGCAACATAAGGTGTAAAGTATGTAGCTGAACGAATGATAAAAAATCTTATGTCACATCATGTAAACTATTAAAGTTAAGTAGTCTTCCGCACAAAAATAAACAGAAATCATAAAATAATTAAACAGAAAAAATTAAATAATTAAAATAAAGATAAAATAATGTTTAGAACAAGAAATCAATAAAACAAACTCTACACTCAACATTTATGTAGTAGTCAATAAATATACACAACAGTAACTTTTTATAAAACTTATAACAATTTGTAAGCGATAGCAAAACGTACAGACGAACTAAAATTTGACGATAAAACCAATAAAGTAACGTGAAAAGTATATAAATCCAAGTCAGCAAACAATAAACTAAATTTATAACAAATTAAAAACAATAACTAATAGTATTGCAATAGCAAATAAGAAAGTTAGCATAAAAATATATTGTTATAACGGTTTCTACATAATAATTACAACATATATTCCATGCAAATTGTTAGCGGTACACCTTCAACGTACTTGTGCGTATTTAAAAATAAAAAATACTGAAATAAAACTGAAAAGTAATATACCAACTAAAGATAATGCGAATCTGTATCGTGTAGTGTGAAAGTGGTGAATTTTTTGTAAAATAAACACAACACTGCCACCTGAACATTGCATTTTCGGCATTTCACCATGGACAATTGGAAAAAATCCTACTTATGATGCAATTGACAACAATATATTAGTAAACAATATCAATACAAGTGCATAAGTATTACATACATACATCTACTACAGCATATACACATGCATAAGTATGTACTGTGAAAGTTATTAAATATTTACAAGTACATATATAGCAATAATAAAATATTTGAAGAGCTAAGTAACGCTGACTAAAACCACAAATTAACACAAAAACTACAAAAAATTAAGTAATCCAACAACTACTTATTTACCTACAGTACAGCGTACACATACATATGTAGATCACGTTATTTGACGCAGTTTATTCCCTCTTTCCTCCTTTTTGGTAGCGTAGTCAGTACAAAATGTTAAACACTAAACACTACTAAATTACTATACTTAATTAGTACATTTTAGACAAACTACTTACTGTCAGTCTAAAGTTTGTATGGTTTAATAAACACTACTACATATATTATAAAATTTATATATATATTCGTATTTGTATATTTTAGTGTATTAGCGACGTTAAAGATCTTAGATTTAATTTGTAAACTGTAATATATTATATACTATTTAGCTATCACATATGTATAAGTATATCTATATATTTAGGATTTTCTCTGTGTAGTTAGTTGCTAAAAGTTTACCTACTATTTACTACATACTTGTATACTATTAAATACTACTATGTATTTTCTGTTAAAACATATTTTTATTTTTATTTAAAATGTCTATTAGATATTTATTTAAAAGAAAACTATAAATATAACATTTATGTTGAAGGAAATTAATACACATACATATATACACTGAATGAAAATCGAACGAAAAAATAAAATTAATAATATTAAATTTAATAATTGTTTTTGTTTTATTAATTGATGCACTGAGGTAAGCCTAACAAGTCACTTAATATCGAAAGTTTAAGTGATTCATAGTCTGGAGGAAAATTAACAGTCACTTTTAATATCAAAGGTATCGAAAAACACACGCATACATCCCGGAGGCGTTAAAGGATTACGACGTTCTAGACATGCACTCCAACTAATTTATGGTGTGTATATTGGCATAAAAAAAAATCCATTAGCCTACAATACTATGGATTTAAATTCAATTTGGTAAGCGCACTTCGAAATTGTTAATTATTGCACACGCAAGGAATTTATCACGTAATTTTATTATTGTTATATGTTCATGTTATCTACAAACAAAAAAGGTATTATCCCTCATACTTTCACCAACCACCCACAAATTTTAAAAGCAAATTTAATATTTTTTCTACACAACGGTTGGAATCACAGCTGTTTACATTAATCAGTTTGGAACAGCATAGCAAATTAGGAACGGAACCCACAAAAGCGGTTGGCAACGCAGAAAGTAGCGGGATAGTTTGTTTACAAATAGAAAAATGTCAATGAAACACTAGTGAAAAGTGCAGATTGTTAAATTTTCAATTTAAAAACTTAAAGGTGTTATTTTTATTATTTTAAAGGGTTGGGTTTAGTATCGCGCCGGTTAATTTTGGCTCACCGTACCTAAATGAGAAAACCAAATGAAAAATTTTAAACACGCATGTATGCTTAAATTATCGAACTTT
>NW_017535852.1:161507-247225 GCF_001853355.1 Bactrocera latifrons | reverse complement strand
AATAAGGGGTCGGGAGTGGGGATAGCCCGACCCTGTTTTTCTCCATAAACGATATTTAACCGGCGCGATACTAAATATTCCCCATTTTAAAGAGTAATTTCAAGAGAAAAAGTGTGCTTCGCAAAGTGTATATGCGGCATGGTCTGAAGAAACAGCATTAAATTCAATAATCAATGTGCAAAGTGAAAAGGCCAAAAGTCATCGCAGCCGAATAAAAAAGTTTGCTAAATTATCAATTCAAAAGTGTAAAAATATTAAGTGCGCTTCGAGAAGTGTATATAAAGTTTTATGTGAAAAAAAATTATTAAATTAATGAATTTAATAAATCTGCCAAACGAGAAGGTCAAATGTGAAAGCAGCCACAACAAATTGCAAATTATATGAAACTTTTGAAAGAGTTATTGTGATTTTTAAATATTGCAAAACTTTAAAAGTTTCCTATGTAATTATGTGCATACATATGTACATATATGTATGCATCTTCCAATTCTTTGAAAATTTTGAATTCAAAACTTTAAATATTAATAAGTGTGGTTAAGTGTGACGGTACTTGCCTCTAAAGTAAATCAGTATTAGTAAAGTTGGTTTATGGAAATTTGAATAATTAGTGAGTATCGAAAAAATGGAATTTCACAATTTCTGAATGCCAATTCAATTGCTGGCATTGATTTAACAAATTACATTTTTGGCTCAGGATAAATGTTAAATTTGCTGTGCCAGTATTTTTAGCAACGGATATAGATTGATTTCTTTACCGGAAATGACTATAGTAAGTACAACAACAATCAATTGATATATTTTTGTTTAAATAAGTGTACTTGAATTTAAATTTTTATTATTATAGTGTAATTTTTGCATGTTTAATAGCAGTAAAGATAATCGGCATTGTACTAAAATATAAAAATATAGATTGAACAAAAACCGAAGTATTTGCAATTAAAAACAATTCCTTACCATAACTCGATTTTGGTCGGTTGGTTAGTATTGGAACTACATATACATATATTGTAGTGATCCTATATGAACAATTTGTTCGTAGTATTTTTTTTTTTTTTTTTTTTTTGTTTTTGTGGGTAATAATTTATGCGAATTTCGTGAAGATTAAATATATGAGAAAATATCAAATAAAAAATTTCCATACAAGAAATTTCTGCGAATTATGCGAAGTTCGTGGCAAACTTAACTGTTCAAGGTATAAAAATTATGTGACCATACATTTTTAGGAATATATATTACTTAGAAAAAAAATATATACACGTATAAAAAATATGATCAATATAGCCAAGTTATTTTAAAGTAAACATGTTAAAATTAAATTAAAAATTTATTTTCAAATTAAATGCGCTTAATAAAATATGTTAAATGTATTTTGTAAATATAAATATATAAAAATATCTTCAATATTTCGTGTTTATTCAAGTATGTTAAAATGAAAGGGAAATAGAGGAATAATAATTGAAAATTAGTGTTTAATAGTTCTTATATATTCAAACATTTATTTAAATTTAAAATTGACTTACAATGTTCGCCCCGATATATTATATTAAATTGAATATTAGGAACAAGAAAAATTTAATTATTAGTTTTATAGGAATTTGCAATCCTTTATTTTTATTTCGGTATAATTCAGCGTGGGTGTTTTAGTTTCGATTTTAACGTTTGAATATGTTTTTATTCACATGTATTTCTCGTTGTTTATTTACACGCTAAATATTAAACCTAGCCTTATTTAATTGTGGATTGTGGCCACCATTTAAAACCATGAATATTTCTAGTTAATTTTCCCACTAACTGTTTTGTTTACTAATAATTTTTTGACACTTTTTTTCGAAGAAACATTGCACAAAATTGTGTATATTCTAACGAAAATTAATACACATATTTATTTCGTGAGCTTTTTAAAAACTTACAATTTGAAAATACACATTACACTACAAACTATAAGAAAAAGCATTTGTTATGAAAGTACCATTGACGCACATCTATAATAATAATACATACATACATAAAATAATAAAGTAGTACTACAGCAACTCTACCAAGCGTTTGCGCAAAAGCAAATGGTTCGGCCGCAACATCGGCTCGTCACACCAGCAAGCTTTGTAAATCGCTTCATAACTTTCTTCCTTGTCGCGATCGTGCAAACGCAATATATCTTCAAACAACACTAGCAGATCTACAACATCACCTCTCGTGCTGCGTTGTTGTTGCTGTCGTATTATTATTGGTTTTTTATTTTTTGGCGACTTCTGGGCTATCGGCGACTTACTGCAATTCAATTCGGTGTTTAAATTACGCATAACATTCATTTTCGCATTCAATGAGGCGAATGGCCGACGAGCAGCCGACTGATGCAACTCTTCCGCACTGCAATCAGAGAAGCGCAACTGTTCTTCGGGTTGTTTGGTGCGATTGAGCACATTCGTCAGATGCACCAATGAGTGATAAGTGATCTCCTCCGCTGTGAGGTTGCCACAATAGCATTTATGATCTCGATCCATGTTCGTATGCACCACACTTGTGCAGTTTGTTGAATTGGTTGGAGCGGCGCTATCGGGACGCAGCTTATTTTTGACGACCTGATAGGCGACCACTTCATTGCACGCAATGATGTGATAAGGTAAACGACGCTGCCACATTTGCCACATGGTGATGCCCAGTGAGTAGATGTCGGTGGCCGCTGTGAGTGGTTCCTCACGTAATGCTTCGGGTGACATGTAACGCACGGTGCCCTAAGATTTTCAAAATTACAATAAATACGTTATGTCAGCTAAAATTTGTAATGCAATATTTACACGGGCATTGCCTTTTGGTGACGTCATCGGAGAGTCAATCTTCAAGGAAGCACCAAAATCACAAAGTTTACAGACATATTGCCGGCGACTGAAAGCAGTTGTTAGCGTTTCAACGCGTAAATGTTGTTGTACACCAACGAAAGATATCAACACGTTCTGTGGTTTTACATCAAGATGTAGTAGGTGCTGCTTGTGACAATAAGATAGGGCCGACAGAATGTCCAGTGTTATGCTTAGAGTGAAGAGAGAGAGAGAGAGAGAAGAATAAATTAAGCCCTAACACTGTATAATTACTTCGATTCATGCGAGTTTTTTGGACTCGACGGATTAGAGTTGAGTGGTTGGATCACTGAATATTTCACCTAGAGCTTTAAAGCATTAGAAACTAACTCCCATAACTCATCAGTTATAAAGTTTTGTTTCGGCAAATCGGAATCGGATTTTCGGTGCGAAATTACGCCGTGGCCATTCATTAAAAAATATATATTCTAACTATTTTGAGTTACGCATTCTACCTCTAAAAATGATTTTAAAAAAAATGCTAAAATTTCATACTCACTAAATTCTATGTTCCAGTGGCAGCACTGTGGCCTCAAGTACATCTTGCAAACTTTGACCCACCAACCTCTCCATTATGACAATGCCGAAATTCAGCGTAGTTTCAACCTTAAAAAACACACGTGCCTTTAAAGTTTTGCATTTCCAAACATCTGAATATTGGAAAAAAATAATCTTACTTTTAAAATTCGTATTATATTGCGGTGCTTCCAGCCCAAAATATGCATTTCACTGCGCATTGATTGGGCATTCGCTTTGCTCACATTTCGCACGATCTTCACAGCCACCGGTTGACCTTAATAAATAAATAATTTTTAATAAATTAATATTCGTGTATTTTTAAACAAAAAGTATTATTAGCAGTTGGCCACACATTGAATTTACCCTCAATTTCTTACAAGCAATTTATTTTCTTTCAATTCCACGTGAAATGTTTTTTTATTTTTCACACAAATATAACTTCAAAATGAGCAATAAACAACTTAAGCTTCGAAAATTGTGTTTGTAAATAATTATTCATAAACAAAAATAATTATTCATAAACAAAACAAAAACCTTTTTACCTCGATAAATCGCTTTGAAGACAGTGCCAAAGGCGCCACGGCCCAGGATTTTGTATTTTGTGTGTGTTGGCAGTCCGTCCTTCAGTATCTCATTGCGATTGGGCGTATTCAGTACAATGGCTTGTTCACTATTGGGTGGAACTTGTAGCAAAGCCCTAAATTAAGCGCAATTATTATTACAAATATTTAAAGAAATTGATATAAGTATACTGAAAATCGAAAGGATTTTTAATTGCTTACATTTTTAAATTATATATTTTGGTCACAGCAAAGGATCTTTGTTTTTTATTTTTTTATTTTGTAATTTCTTATTCGCCGTGTTAACGGAATATTGTTTGTTACTGTTTGGTTGTTTGTGCGCTATGTAAATTTGTTTATATTTTTACTCATTTGACAATGATCATAGAAAAACTTTGTTTACTTGTCAATGTCTCGATTCCGCTGTAAACAAGTTAAAGTGTCCCCAGTGGCTTTAGTGGAACAAATACAAGTGATAAACGGCCGATAATGTAAATAATTAATATTAAAAAACAAAATATTTTTTTAAAATGCAAACAATATAAAATATATGCTAAAATAATAATTAAGAAGCCTAGCAAGAAAGCATAATATTTGTTATGCCCAAGAATTTAGCTTTATTATAAAGATAAGGCCTTGTCATTAAGTTTTAAAAGTGATTTCCGACAAGTGACCGCCGCAGCTGGCTGGATTAAATTCCAGTCGATAAGCTTTCCGACTACTTTTTGCAACAATCGGGGTCATATGTTAGCAATCAAGCGCCGAATATCCCCTCTCAAAGCGTTGATCGTCTCGGGTGTATCAATCGAGTATGAGACTTACTCACTATTTAAGTATATACATATACAGCAACAGCGGTCAGAAAGACCAACTCCAAAAAAAGTATTGTCTCGAGTCGATTAAAAACAATTTATTGAACCAATCGTAATCATTACAATTCTTTAAAAACTTTCAAAATAGGCTCCTTCTGCGTCGATTCAGTGTTGCCAGCGCGATTTCCAAGCATAGAAGGCGTCACGGAAGGCATCCTCCGGAATAGCCTTGAGAGCAAAGGTGCAAGCTGCTTGTATCCCCATTCATCGGCCTTTTCAGGCAAAGGAGCAAAAAAGTCCGGGGGCCAGTGTTGGGCGGCTGCGGAAGCGTTGGAATACCGGCCTTGGTTAGGTAGCTGTTCACAAGAAAGGCGGTTTGAGCCTGGGCCTTGTGCCACCGAAACACACCACTTCTCGCTAAAGTAACATCTGTATTTGTTCACCTATTATCCTCATCGATCTATATGTATAAATGATCAGGATGTCGATACGAGTTGAAATACGGGTGACTGTAGGAAGTTTGGGCTAAGTTCGGGTATAATCGAACATTTTATACCCTTGCAAATTACAAGAATCAAAGCCATAGAAATACCTTAAGGTGCACAACGTTAACCAGAAGGTCGGAATCCGATTACTAGTTATACATACTATATATTATATATAATTTATACGCTGATCGACATATTCGACAAAAGGTTTGTTAGAAAAACCAAAATCATTGTATGCAGTTTATGGGAGTTGGGGGTAGTATCGAACCGATTTTATCTATTTTTGTCAATACTAAATACTATCAATATGCCACATACTAACAAAATGCTCCCTGAGATTCATTAAGGTACCCCACATACCATTACCAGATATTGTAAAGTCACGCGGATGTTATATGTGTATTATATGGCGGCTACGTCAAGTTTTCGCACAATTTTTTCGATTTTATTGGTTTACTCATATGTTAGACGATATATGTGGAATCAAGTCAATCGGAAGTTCGAAAATTTTTATAATGGATTGTCGAAAAAGTCATTTCGTATTTTGTCAATACATGTCGTTGCAGTCATATATCTCCAGTGCTAACAATCTCATTGTGTCATACCATATAGTGTTGAAAAGGTGAGATTTTAAGCTGCAGTTGAAATATGAGTGAATGTAATGAAGAAATTCGCTATATTTTGAAATTTTTGTATAAAAAAGGGAAAAAAATGCCACCACTGAATTTTGTGAAATTTACGGAGACGATGCCGTATCGGTTCGTGTAGCACCACAATAGTTCGCTCGCTTCCGTTTTGGAAATTTCGAAATTTCAATTTATGCCGATGGAATAATGTCTCCAGCGGAGCGGAAAAATGGCAAAAAGTGGTCGACCAAAATCGTACCTATTTGTTTATTTCTTTATTAGTATAAAAAAAAAAAAGTTGAAGTTTCATTAGAAATACGAAAAGACTTTTTCGACTACCCAATATTTAAAACCCGCAAACCCCGCATGCGATGTTCTTCGTGTGGTTTTTATAGATGGTGAGCTATTATATATTAGTGTTTTTGTTTATTATAGTTAATTTTCCGTTGATTTTAGCAATTAATATTTAAACATAAATATTGCATAAGTGACAATAATCATTTTGTAGACGTTATTACATAAATAGACTTATAAACATAAATGGGAGTCCTACTCAAAACGTTAAGGTTGACATATTTCTATAGTATTTCACCGCAAAGTAATTAATTAACTGCTTAATTTTAACTATTCCGTATGCGAAAGAAATAATATTTTGATCAGATCATCTAAATAATGTTTTGTAAAAATACAGCAAGTGTAAGGAAATTTCGTTGAGACACTGCTTAAGTGTTATAAAAATTTTGGTTACATAAATCTATGTTTAGCTTTTTTGAGTAAGTCTTATATTGCACTTTGTTTTTGAAATTGAAAATTATAATTAGCTAAAAGCGTATATCTCATTTTTGACTTGTTTTTGCTGCTTACTAATCGTTAATTATATAAATATAAATATTTGTTATATATTCTCATACTCAATCGCTTTGAGTAAAATGTAAACGAAATAATTATAAACGAATTTACTTAATCACTATAGCCGTTTTTTATGCAGTTCTTCGGTCTCTTTGCGCAAATGCTGTAACAAAAATATATATTAGTTAAATTTTTCATAAAAAAAAACAAAAAAAAAACACAACTTTTATCAACTACAACAACTCACATGAAATACGTCCTGTATTTTGTCCGTTATCAACTTGCGCGCCTCTGACTCTGGCACTTTACGATCTTTCAGATCCTGTATAAAGTCTTGCAAGTCTATGGGTTGACCGATATTTAGCGTCACCTTTTTACCCCACTTCAGCACGTATGGCTCAGTGTTGGGCAGCACTTCATCCATGCCCTCATGCCACATGGGTAGTATAATCGGAATGCGTGGCGATTCGTATATGATACGACCCACACCCCATTTGAGGCGCATCTCCTCTTTGGTCATGTTCACTTTGCCCTCGGGAAAGACGTGCACCCAATGGCCGAGCGCACATTTTTGTATACACAAATTGACAGCGTCCTGATAGACGCCACTGCCGCGCACCACTGGAATGCATTTTCCTACATACATATATGGAGAAGCAAATGAAAAAATCATTAATTAAATTATATAATAACTAAATTGTTTGCTTGTAATTTAATTTAAATATAAATATATCGTACACTCACCATACATGAAGAAAGTCGAATGATATTTATTGGTGAAACAGATGTCGTGCGCCGCCATCGACCAACGTATCTTAAATGTGTTGCACACATAACGCACGGGAAGCACACCTGTAAAATATTTTTTGTAACACCGTTAAATTGCATGCAAATAATTGTACATATTTATCACAATACTGTACCCCATAGGCCGGGATCATCGAAGCATGATTGATGATTTGACACTGTGACTAGCGGCACACCGGCTGGACGTTTCGCTATCAAATTGATCAGTCTCTCTCTGTTGTACACCACGGTTCGATTGAGAAAAACTGCAATCAAAAAATAAATTGTATAAACAATTTAGAGGAAGGGGTTTTTTGTTCGTAAAATTGTAAATAACTATTTTTGAAGTATAATATAAAGGCTGATATATTTCGAGGTTCCCTACTTTTTTAAATAAAAACACAGAAACTTCATATTTAAATGTGGATTTATTGAAAGAACATTCCCTTAGCATTTGTCTTTTATAAAATATATTTTCAAATGTTGGCTGCAGTTAAGTCTCAGATGGTGCTTCCGTTGAATCCAATTTTCGATGACTCGTTCGAGCATATCGACTGGTGACTGGCGAACGACACGCGTGGTGTTTTGCTCCAAGGCCTGAATCGACTGAAATCGACCGCATAGACTCTAGACCCACAGGTAAAAGCCTAACGGTGTGATATCACACGATCTTGGTGGCCAATTGACCGACCAAAAATGTGAAATTATCTGCGCACCGAAGTGTTTTCTCAATAAATCCATTAATTTATGTCTTGTTGAAACCAAATTTTGCTAGGATCACGAGTTTCAATTTCAGGCAACAAATGATCGGTTATGATGGCGCGATAACGTATCACCCTTGAGTTTCCTATATTGAATCAAAAAACAAACAAAATTTGCCAAAAAAAAGTGCTTTCTACAATCATTCCTTTTTTTATAGCTCTATTTTTACCTCTAGTTGCAGCACATTATCATTTTTCGCTTAATATAGGCGTGGCAACAATCCGATATCGACCATCTGCAATATCAGCCACCTAAGGATGGCAATGAACAAGTGCAACTGATCAAAATATCTCAATTCTTGATCAAGCTATCGCTCTCAAAGACGGTTAGATGAATGGATGGACACACAGACAACAAAATAAATTTGTCTCGGCGTCCTGATATGTTTGATACATATAAATCAATATATATGTATATGTATGTCTCTATAACTCAGCACCCAGCCGAGTGCAATCATTCTCCCTCCCTTTTCCTCGCTCTATACCAGTATAAAGCCTAAGCAAATAGAATAGCTTAAGCATGGAAAGAACGCCCTCTAAATACATAGAGCTGAGTTAGAGAAATGTTGAAGCTTTACTAAATGCATTTATAAGCAAGTAAGATAAGGGACTGTGATTTATTTGAATTTACATGAACCGATAATTCAATTTTCTACGAATGCAATGAGCAAAGTATTAAACCGATTTACATGGATTAGTTTAAATCAAAGTGCAAATCAAAAGAAATTAGACATCGCAGGGCGCGTGACAAGCTTTGGTTATTGGAGAAACCTTACATATGTACGAACACACCTGGCAAAGTTCAACACAGAGGTCGTGTTCACTACGCATGTAACTGATAGTCGATATTTGAGTTATCTAATAAGATCGCGACAGGTGACAATAGGTCAGACGTGGTGTATACTAATCGAAATGTTACTGTTTACGGCTATTATATGCAAGGCCTCAGCGAGTCTAGACTTGTCTGGTAAAACTTCCTTGCTGAACTTGCTGCCTAGCACTGTGGTTCTGCTCCGGAATACCCTCAACCTTGCTAAGTGGTGGCAGAACACCACAATCAGTTCTCAAGCTCCCGCTGAACCTTGCAAGTAAAGAAAGGGTTTATGCAACATCAGCAAAAGTAGTAGAAGCGGTGCTCTATTGCAATGGTGCAAATTGATCGTGTGCTTGTGTCGCACAAGCGAGCGATTGAAGCACGGAATCACAGCTTGCAAAATATTCGGTGCAATCGAATCTTAATCGGTGGAGTGGTTGTCTTGAAGGCAGGTGATTTCCGGCGGATGTCGACAATTGCCGAGCGAGATACCGCGGCAGACGAAATAAACGTTGTGAACTAAGGTAGTGCGGTTACAATATGTCTGGACTCTTCGCACAATTGCTTGTCGAGGTCGCCGAAGTTCGCTTGCCGACAGATACTAAAAGCCAAATAGACTACGAAAAAATATATGTAATTATTGCCTAAGACGATAAAAGAATTAGTAGAAAAAAGTTAATATTATATATGCTCGGTTAGGTGATGACCTACATCTCAATAGATACGGTGATGACAACTGACGAACACAACCCCTCTCCAAAATCAAAAAAAAAAAAAAATATCTGGAAATAAGGAGTACAAAATTTACGATACTTTTTGAACAAACCTCGTATTAATTACCGAGCGCTGTAGCTCGCACATCAAGTTCTAATGATTTAAAAATCTTTATCACAAAATTAATAAATATATTTAGCTAAGTCATTACATAATATAATATAATATAGTATAGTGACTGCACATTGTTGATGAAATAAACAATAAAGCAAAAAGTGCGCGCAAATGTGAGCCAGGGGCAGACGCTTTGAAAATATGCAAAAATAATGCGATTAACATTGACCACGTTACCAAAGCAGTATGCAGTTTACAGTAGTGTGCATATAGATATTCATATATATGAGGAAACTTTGTTTACTTGGCTGGTATAGCGATTTTTTATGCTGATAGCGCCGGCATTGGCTCGAGTTCGAGCTGCAGCGTCCATAAATAATAGCTCAGCGTCTTCACAAAAGCAAAAGAAACGCAAATGCATAACAACAATAAATACAAGAAGAAGCAGAGCAACAAGTTCAAGAGCCAAAAAAGAAGCTACACAAATGTATGTTTGTATGTATTTACTTTACATTTGTAACGTGAATTTTGTTGGGTTAGGTTATACGATGATGCAAGTCGTAATGTCAATGAAAGCGACACCAAAAGCTGAAATTTCGCCAAGCGACAGTTATTGACATACAAAAATAACAATAACAAAACAAACGTTAACACGTAAACTATAATACCCTTCACATATACCAACGATTTCATAAAAGTACGGAATTTTGATCGTTCAGTTTGTATGGCAGCTATATGCTGTAGTAGTCCGATCTGAACAAATTCTTTGGAGAATGTACCGTTATCTAAAATGATATTGTGTATCAAATATCGTGAACATGTCTTCACAAATAAAAAAGTTTTCCATACAGAGTCTTGATTTTGATCGTTCAGTTTGTATGGCAGCTATATGCTGTAGTAGTCCGATCTGAACAATGTCTTCGCAAAATGTACTATTGTCTAAAATAATAGTCTGTACCAAATTTCATAAAGATATCTCGTCAAATAAAAAAGTTTTCCATATAAAGCCTTAATTTTGATCGTACAGCTTGTATGGCAGCTATATGCTGTAGTAGTCCGATCTGGACAATGTTTTCGCAAAATGTACTATTGTCTAAAATAATAGTCTGTACCAAATTTCATAAAAATATCTCGTCAAATAAAAAGTTTTCCATATAAAGCCTTGATTTTAATCGTACAGCTTGTATGGCAGCTATATGTAAGAGCAGTTCGATCTAAAAAATTTCTTCGCATATCGCAGCGTTGCCTTGGACCATAACCCATACCAAATTTCATAAAGATATCTCGTCAAATAAAAAAGTTTTCCATATAACGCCTTGATTTTGATCGTACAGCTTGTATGGCAGCTATATCCTATAGTGGAGATAATGATGTTTGTAAAATTTCAGGTCAATATCGTAATAACTGAGGAACTGCTATACAGGCAGATAGATAAATAGATAAAGTTAACTAAACCGACTAATTTATAGAGACTCCAACGTTACCTTCTGGTTGTTACAAACTTCTTGGCAAACTTAATATAAACAAACACTAAATTAAAACATTTTTGGTTTTCGTTACCACAAACACTTAAACAGCAAAAACAAAAAATGCAATGAACGACACAAACGAATTGGGAGCGACGGCGTGCAGTTGCACCGATGAGCAGACACGGTGGGGGCATAGCGATACATATAAATGTACGTATGTATATACTCTCGAGTCAATTCGAATCAGCTTTGTCTGCTGTGTGCGCGACAATAATTATTACAACAATAGCAAATAGAGCAGGAAATAGATAGGCGACCTAGTGCATAAAAATAGCACAATGAATTTGTTCTAATTGGTGAGCGATCTTTTTTGCTTTAAAACTAAATTAGAAGTACTAAAGGTTAAAATATACGAATAAAAATATATACAAAGATATAAGTACATTTATAAACACGTGACAACTCAGTATATGCTCTCAAGACGCTTATTTTTTGAAGAATAGCATAACTTAAAAATAAAATAAAAAAAATTTTTTGGTATACATCAATAATTGCGCTTAAAACCTTTATTTGAAATGAAAATTATTATAACAGTGCATTTAAAATTATTGTTGCTGCTATTTACTCTCCAAGCTCAAAAGGTTTAGCTAAACCGTAGCCACTTTATTTTTAAGCTCTCCACTATTATACAAGTATATTTTTTCAATTTTCATAAATCTCAAGTTATATGATTCTTCTAGTAAAAAAGAAGGGTTGAGAGTAGTCATTGTACCCATTTGAGCAGCTGCTTGCATAAAATAGCTGATTTCCATACATACAAACATGCGAGAGTTCAGTAAATGCAATTAAATCCGTCCGGTAAAACTTTGCCTCTGTCAAATTGAACTTAACCTTCGGCATTCATAAGAATATATTGATGATGCTAGCTTTCTTCAATTTTCTCAAGCTTTGTTTTGATGTTTCGATGATTTTTTTTTTTTTATTTAGACTAAGTGAAGGTTGAATTTACAGTTTATAAACGACTTTATGCAATTGAGGCATAAGATGAATATCATTTTTAATGAACAAAAAAAAAACACAAGAAAAAACGTTAACTTCGGCTGGACCGAAGCTATAATACCCTTCACAGGTTCAAGTTTTCTTGCAACAACTTGATTTTGATCGTTGAGTTTGTATGGCAGCTATATGATATATTATAATGGTCTGACATGGAAAATTTCCACATATATCTGAGCGATGCCTTTAAAAATAATCCGAGCTGAATTTCGTGTCGATATCTCATATAAAAAAGTTTTTTTCATACAAGAATTTAATTTTCTGACATTTTTGGGGTAAAATATTTTAAAATCGGCCCTTGCGACGCCATTTTCAGTGACCCCTCGAAAAAAATATGCGCACTCGTTAGCAGGATAGTTCCTTACAGAATTATCTTAAATGAAAAAATACGTGTTTTAGTTAAAACCTTAACTTGGAACTTGGACCAGGGAAAAAAATGATTTTTGGCAGACATTTTTACAAAAAACTAAAAAACTTAGTGAAAATTTCGCGATTTTTTTTTTTTTCAAATAGTTGTCATTGAAGAAAAATACTTCGTTCAAGTGTTAAGGGCATTGTATCTTAAAGACCTGTGTAAAATTTAATGAAAATCGATTGAGTAGTTCTGGAGAAATCTTGCCAACCAACTTCAAAACACGCAGTTTCCAGAAAAACGCGTTTAAAGACGGCGTACTTAGCCTAGCTAGCCTCAAGCGCAGAGCGCCAAATAAATTTAGTACAACCGCAAATTTTTGATAAAATAATACATGCAAAACTACATAAGCCTTTATATAAATAAAGTATATAGAATACTCATAGTATATAAATTATAAGGAGCGTTATCTTTGTCGCAAAAATTTGGTTTCCGCTCTCTTGGCACCTCGCTCTACGCGATACACATCGCCAGCTGCACAACTCTAATGCGTACTAAGCGAACGCACCTGCCTTTGTGAAAGCGCACAAAGCGCGTACGAGTGCAAGTACAATGACTTTGCTCGTACACTCATAGGTGGCGACACTTCGTTCAGTGCACTGCTTAATTTTTACTCTAAAAATACATTTATAACAACGCATATTTACTTATCAAACTAACGTGATTTACACATACAATGGCTCTAATTTCTGAACTCACTTCACTTGTTTTGTTTAATAAATTTGCGTCGTTGAAAGTGGAATGTTAAATAACAAAAACAAAGTGCAATAATTTCATTATCTGTATTTTTATTATAAGCTGATAAAGTTTATAAAAATTAGTTAAATTGTTTATTAAATGAAAATCGAATTTGATGAGTGGGAAGGCAGCGCGAAAATTATAAAAATTTCATTGCACGCCATAAGAATCAACCTTTCCAAGTAACGACGATATAAATTTTGGTTCTCTAAACTCTTTTATGGCATTCTTTATCGTTGTGTTTGTATGACAGCTATAAGGTATAGTGGTCCGATTTGCAATGTCTTGGATAATAATTTATGCCAAAATTTAAGAAGATACGAGTATATCGTTAAATAAAAAAGTTTTCCATACAAGAACTTCATACTGGCCGTTCAGTTTGTATGACAGCTTACTCTCAAGTGGTTCGATATCGACAAAACGGACAAATGAGCATTTTCTTTGGAATAAAAGAGTGCGTGCGAAATTTCAGATCAATATCTCAAAATTTGAGGAACTACAAGTAGTTTGTGTATATATGTTGTATATGCAGACAGATAGACGAACACGACTAAATCGACTCAGCTCGAATGGTCTTTTATAATTTTTGAACTAAGTTAAGCATTTACGATATATTCATCGTCAAAAATCAACAAAAAAAAACCAATCACGAAATTTTTTACAAATTTTTTACAAATTTTTTTTAATTCCACATAAACCCTTTTTCAGTTGTATCAGCCACGCGGCAATAAGTACATTTATACAATGTAAACAATAAACAGCTGATAGAAAATCATTTGGATTGGCAAGTGTAGATAACGCAAATTCTTTATCAAGAATATGTGTAAACTCAAAAGCTTTTAACATCTGATTTTAAACAATATATAATATCATGGTTCAGTTATTTCATACTTTTTCGTTAAAACAAGTCATAAAGTCATAGAGCAACTACTGGATAGTGCTCTATTGGCATACTGTTGAGAAAAAGATTGTGTAAATTTAATCAAAAATTATTAAGTTTTTTAATAAAAAAATTATAAATATATAAATAAAAAATTAGCTTTGGATGTTTATAAATATAATAATAAATAATAATAATATAAAATCATTAAATTTGTTATAATATTAAGGCTTACTTTCAATTTATATATGGCACGAGTTATAATGAAAAATTAATACTGGTAACATTTGAATCTATCTAAATAGTACTAATTCAGGTTAGGTCCTATTTATCTGTATGTCTGTAGAAAATTGTTTCATAAAGTTTTGTATAGCAATTCGCATTTGAACTAAGTGCAGTAGCCCTCAAATTGTGCGAAAAAATCTCATTCTACTCAATCGACACAGTCTTTATAGTACTAGGGCAATAAATATTTCACAATTTCTTGGTCGAATTAATATTTCTTTATCTTTAGGACTCACTTTTGGTATGTGATTACATGTTTATACCCTGAACAGGGTGTTTTAAGCTTGCCACAAAGTTTGCAATGTCAGAAAATGTCGGAGACCCTGAAAAACATACGTTTTATTTTCTTTTTTTTTTTAATTATTTTTAAGTAAAAATACATTTATTGTGACGTAACTGTAACAGTTAAACATATGTATATTATATTTTCGCGATATTTATTCTTTTTATTTTCAGAATAATTATATATTCTGCAAAGTCATAGTACATTATTTTGTTCTATAATCAATAATATTCTCAGCACTTGCGATGAAACAAAATTGTTAGGTAATTTTTTATACCTTGGATTACATTATCTGTTTTTACTTATCAAACATAAATACTGAAGTCGATAAATGATAAATATTTAAATATTTGGATATTGATAATATGTATATACACAGGATTATATTATTAACGTTTTTTAATTATTTGATGAAGGAACCAAAATTTTATATTTTACTAGAATATTTTTCGCAAGAAAAATAAAAGGTGAAAATTGCATGAAAATTTCATTTCTTAATCAATCAAGTCATTTTTCGCTAAAGCTTATGTTGTCTTAAAGCTTTTAGTTGTCAAACATGATGGATTGTGTAGTAACGAAGATGGTAGCAAAAAGATAAATAATTTAAAGACATAAAAATCTATAGTTTTTAGCTCTTTGTTACAATTACATAAATATTGAAAACCTTTGTGCATAATATTTAAAAAATTCATAAGATCAGATAATACAACAATTTACATCGAATAAATTGCCATTAACCCTGTAGACATTATGCACATTTCAAAATATAAAACAAACAAAAAATTAGTGGTACGAAGGTAAAAAAAGTGAAATAGTCTCTTATGTAACTGTAAGAACTATGGTTTCGACACCACCCCACATGTGCCAATGCATCAAATTATAGATTAATTATAGATCGATATTTACCCAGTACAAATTTAGCAAACAATCCCACCGCTGTGATAGCAATTTGGCTAGCAATATACCAAAGTCCCGAAGGACACCGCAAACGCTGGAATATCCACTCTATGTTGTAGCCCATAGCGATTCGCTGCGGTTGGGGCTGTTGTTGAGGCTGGACGTGAAACTGGCGGAAGGCGAAAACGATGATGAAGGCGAAATTTTGTTTTGTTTTTGTTGTAATTAATGGATGTCGGTGGATAATGGAAAGAATATATAAACACAAGAGAATTAGCAAGTGGTATATATATAATTTAATATTTTAATATTATATTTTTATTTTCGCTGTCAGCTAAACAATATACATATGTATATTTGTGTACCAATAATTACTGCTTAACAATATTTTATCGCTTTTAAATTCACTTTTTTATTTCGCCGAATCTGTTGCATAAACACAAGTGCAAAAAAGTGCGTGTGGCACGATTAAAACGCGGGCGAGTGCTTAAAATAGTTTTACAGTTTTTTTTCTTTAAAGCAATTCTTTTTATTTATCTATTTAATTTATTTTTTTTGTCTGGCAATTTCACTAAGAATTTGTTGTCACTTAAAACATAATTTTCCTTGATATTGTGATTTAGTTTAATTCATGTTTTTTACAATTATATAGATGAGCGATTTCTTAAATGTAACTGTTTTATTTACTATAATAATAATATAATAACAAATGATAAGTACTGCAACGGAACATATTTTAAAATTTATTATTGCAATAATTGTTGCAAAAACGTGAAGTTTTGCTATGTTAAACATTTAGTTTCTAAACAGTGGTTCCATCCGAATCATTTATTTGGGGATTATAGAGTTACTTTTGACAATAAGCCATACGAAATTTTATAAAAATATATTGTAAAATAAAAAAAATGTCGACCCCTAAACTTGATTTTGCTCGGGTGTGGTAGTTGTAGCGGCAGAAAACATTCTTGAAGTAATTTCGAGAAATGGTGACGAGTTGACAGTCCTTGGCTGGATAAAAATCCAGATCCGTTCCAGTTACTTAGACCCAACTGTCGTGGGAAGGGGATCGGTCGCTTTGTATAGCAGCTATATGCTATAGTGGTATGATCGGAAAAATTTATTCAGGGTTTATAGCGTTGACTTGGAGAGTAATTCTCGCGGAAATCCGTGAAGATATTTTATCAAATATAAAAAATTATTCTGATATATGAAAAACCTCCTGGGAGGAAAACTTGGTGGCAAACTCAAAAAATCATATGCAGGGTATAATAACGTGCATGGGCTTGAAAAAATTTAGCATATTTATTTAAGTATGACTTGTAAATAAATTTACATACAGACTAGAAAACTAAGGGAACTGGCTGCTTAGGCCTTAGCATATTTATTTAACAATGAACAATACTGAAAAGGCTGCTCCGCCTCATGCATATGCTAACAATGTAGGAATAAGTGGGCCCAACCCATTTACATATTTACCGCATGCAATCAGGAAATATAATTGCCATACTATTTATTTATAAATAATAATTAATATTTATTACATATTTAAATCATACATTTTAACAAAAAATGTCAAAAAGTTTAATAGTTATATTCATTGCTACTTGAATAAAAAAATTTAAAATGAAAACAGCGTCCCTTGCCATTGTAACTGTAGTTCGTGAGAGAAGTTGTAAAATAATATGAGTGTCCGGAGCATCGAAGCCCGTCGTACATATGTACATACTTTTACATAGTTCCTACACCGTTACACAGATTTATGTTACTCATACGCCACCAGTGCCACTAGAACAAATATAAGCATTTATAGTATCCACGCAGGTTCGCAATAACAACAAGTGAAATACTATTGTCGCGAAAAGTTTGGGTTTCTTGCGCGTAAGTGCAAATATGCTAGACATATGTACCATAAAATTTATGAGTTTGTTCCTGCATTCTTTACGTGATTGTTTCAATGAATTTAACAACATTTTAATTAATACTATTTACCGTTGTTAAGTCGTAAAAGCATGCAACATCTTCAACATTTCTTAACTAAGTGCATAAATTGAATGAATTAATTTCGGTAGGTCTCCTGCTGCTTCGCCAGGTCGTTGTCGTTGACGTTGTTCTTGTTGTTGACGCGACGCTTTTCATAACTAAATATAGCACTGCATATTTTATAAATTTTCAAAAGAAAATATACACTTAAAATTTTCTATTTATTTATGTATACATATAGTATAGGACTTTTATAGTGATTTTCTTTTTGTTTCAACACAAATTTCTAATAATTCAACTGCAAAAACTACTTGGTTTTACAAAATCTTTTGTTTACTTCACTTCGCAAGTAGGGATTGTTCGCGCACGACACTACGGGTGTGTTTGTTTTTGCGCACGTCCAAACGGTGGGAATTTGCAAAAGTGACTGGTAGTCCACAATCAGCAAAACATGCAACGAGCGCTAGAATTCAAATAGAGTCAGCTAAGAAACTCTCAAAAGAGCGAATTAGCATTGTGTGCGTTGACGGTGCTCATCGAATTTTTGATAGCCGTCGAATGAAAGCACACACATATTCCACATTTATCCAACCGCTCGCAGTAGTGCGGTATAAATAGGGGGTAAGAGCGTTGAACTACTCCAAATTGAGTCGTCATCGTCTCGCCGGCAATGACACGCTTGGCAAAGTATTACACTCTAAACGTGTTGACACTTTTTTCTCCGGTTTGCTTTTACTTGCATCGCTTTATTGCATAGACAATAATGTCTAAAACTGAAGTGAAGGTAAATATAATAGCGTCGGAAAAACTAGTTAATTTGTGGATAAATTAATTTAATTAATATTAATATTTTATATCTAAAGAAATAAAGAAAAAAAATTTCAGAAATATTTTCACATATTAGTACATGTAAAGAGATACAAAAATACTAATAAATATAAAAACGGTTGTTTTTAAAATGTATGCATGTACATAGCAAATACAAGAAATATAGCAAGAAAAGCTTATCCCTAAAATTTGATATTTTAACTAATTTATTAATTGAATTGATTGTGTTTTGTACAAAAAATTACCTTTCCAAATCCAAATAGCATTGCATTTTAAAAATGCATTTTAAAAATTGTTTATAATTATACAGTTCTAAAATGTGATTAAAACGGAAGCATCCATTCCTAGATGTGTTTTTCGCCACTTTTAGTTTAGGATTTTTGGATAACCATGGAATATACACATGTACATAAAAATATGGAATATACACATGTAAATTAAATTTTGTGACGAGTTCAAACAAACTATATGACACATGTTTGTCCAAAGTTTCATACTTCAAATACTATATATTCCACATATATATGCAATATAAAAAATAACCTGTAATCTCAGTGGCATTTACAGAGTTTAGAACTGTTTAAATGTTTTATGCATGGCGCGCTTTGGTGGAGTAATTGCGTTCGTCTACTTCACAGCACCACTCAACAACTTATCGACGTGACACTCTGTCACATAACCATAAGTGTTCTCAAAGTAGTGTCCATGAGCTCAAGGTAAATGATTGGATCGATTTTGAAAATGAAGCTTGAAGCCATTGTTTGCAAGTAGCAGATTTCTACTCACCTTTTTCGATGAAGTTGGATATCCGGCAGTGCAAGGTTTTTGTATGCGCGCCATGGCAATGCAACTCCCACGATTTAGGAGCCGCATTCGGCCACACAAATTTAATCCCGCMACAGACAACAGCATTATTATTGATATGTACCACGTTTTCAAACCCCAAACTCTGCTAATAATACTATAAGACAAAATGTCCACACCGAACCACCAAAGTGCCCAATCCGATTATGGGCAATGGTCAACGCAAATTGTTCAAATGCTTCCTGTTTTGGCTCATGCCTAATTTTTGCAAAAGCTAATTAGAATTATTTATCATTTAACGCTTTTGACATTTGCTTTTATGTTTTGTACATATTCGTAAATATTTACATTTTCTTTTGAATTATTTGTGAACAGCTGCATTTCGCGGTGAATAGTCATGCGACAAGTTCGCACAATAAATAAATAGTAATTATTAATAATTATAAGCTAAAATAATTTTTCATATAATTTACTTAAAATTGGAAAATAATAAAATGAATGAAGGGTCAGTTTGTCAAAGACATTAAAAGCAGAATACGCTCTATTGAAAAAGTGGACATTATTCACCGTCGGTGAATTTACGGAAAGATCAGCGCAATTATCTTTACATACTGTCAACAGCGATTATCAGTAGCACACCTTTGAAGAAGTCAACATTCAATACATTTGGTAGCCGGATAATTGTTTTCCAAAAACGAATAATTTGATAATTATTGAATTAATTTATCATTTAAAATATGTCGGGCCATTTTCAACCACTTAGATCTTCTCGCGTTTTGCGTAAAATAAAGGAAATCAGCCAGCCCACCGGAGAACCAGTCATAATAAACCGAAATCCAAGAAATCTGGAGAGATTGCGTATTGCACATAAACCCAACGGTTATTTTTTGGAAAAACCTGGACGTTCGTTTTGGCATAAGTTGGAGTTGACTGTAAGTGGACGTTACGTAACTGCAGAAGTGAGACATTTTCAGAATGGACCTATTGTCGGTGCGAGCACCTCGGAATGGGCGATAAAAAAGCATCTCTACAAAACCAAAGATACTCCTGCCTTTGTGAATCTTGCTCGAGTGCTAGCAATGAGATGCCTTCAGTCAGGCATTGTTGAAATGACTTGCAATATTGACGCCGTTGCCGGTGGTAAAGTAGAAAAGTTTCTGAAAACATTGGAAGAAAATGGAGTTAAGTTGCAAGAACCTGAACGATACGTTGCGCCATTGCCTTGGGATGCTGTGCGGCATGAAAAGCCCTGGGAAGTGTTAGAGGATCACCTACAACCAGCGCAACAAGCAAAGACAGAGAAAACACCTAACAAATAATAAATATTTTGTTTTTTCGTTTTTGTTTAGCAATAAATGTTACATTTATTCTAATTGAATGTTTGCTTTCAATTCATTGATAGCAAGAAGTATTCCCTGGTTACAATGTGCCAAAAGCCATTTGAAGTATCTTAGTTTATTCGTATTTGCCCTTGATATCCTTCCACAGTTTCTAAAATAATGAACAAATCAAATTGTCAAATAAGTTCTTACATAATTTTAAAAGTTGAATCATTTGCAACTTACTCCTTTATTGACGGATTCGAAAAGTGTTGTAGACCCCACTTCAAATGCGCGTTCAAAGAAGAATACGGATGCCATTATTCCCACGGCATATGTGGAAGTCCTTTTGAGTAAAGTATTGTAAATAGCCTTCATTATTTCGAAATTATTTTTGTGTTTTCCAATCGACTCGCAAAAATTCAACTTGTGCACTCACACGGAAAGTTGTCAAGTACCAGCTGTTCTTAAAATATGTGTGGCTGTCAAACGAAAGAAATGACGGAATCAAGAAAGTAATCGATGATTAAATTATTGTGAATAATTTGTGTAACTTTCGATAAATAAATAAGTATTAAAAAATCTTTAGTTTAGAAGTACATTTAAAGTTATTACAAAATAAAATTAATATCTTCAATATACTTAAGTTGTTAAATTCCATTTACTAACTTATTAATAATAAAAATAGTTCATAAGGCACCAATAAACTCAAAATTTTGTTTCCATAAAGTTACCAATATAAAACATAAATCTAGCATTTAATGCAGAATAAAACTTTATTTAAAAATTTTTTTTTTTCATTTGACACAAAAATTTATAGATTTTTAATCTTAACAAAATCATTGTGAATGCCATTTTAATGCATATTTGTTTGCTGTCAAAAGATCACAGACTCCAGTTTGATTTACAATTATTTTAATCGGACGAAGTTTTAGTCAAGTGGACTTTTTGTCTTCACAACTTAAATTAATTTATATAGTTTATTTTGTTTAAAATTAATTGTGTAAAAAATGGTTGATTTAACTGATTCATCATCACCATTCCAACAAAGCATTCCCAATCTGGCGTTTTATGTACCGGCTGTTGTTGTATTTGGACTAGCTGGTAAGTAGGGGTTCAAATATTTTCAATATATTCTAGTAAAGGTAAACATGCATGTAAGATTAGTCAGCTGTCATGTGTCTAGTGCTAAGTTATTTATGTGTTTAGAATTTCTTCAATTAGTTTTTCCATGTTCTATTATGCTTTCAAAACAAAAAAGTTTGCTAAGAATTGTATTTGCACTACAAACCGGTTGCTTTATTTTTTTCAATTGTATTTTTGCGGTCATTCACATTTTCATCGACTCCGTTCGGCTCTTATACCCTTTAACGAAAAAAGAATCAAAGTCTAACATAATTACTTAGCAATATGTTTTTTTAGTAATGCTACACGGTCGTTTGGATAATGTCTTTATATGTTCCGGTATTCAATTCGTATTTTAGATAGCACTGTAATTGCCATAAACATAACCAAACCTTCAATTGGTATTATTCTCGTTTTTGTATAATACGATTTTCCTGAGACCATCCCAATCCTTTAGATCTACTCTTTAATCTGTGTACGTGTATAGAAACAAATAATTTAAAATCGTTTTCGTGTACTCATATTCTACATGTTAGTATGAGTGCATGCATGCTAAAGTTACTTTATGTACATCCAAATAAGTGTGTATTATAAAGTATTCTAACTGATAAAGTTGCCCCGACAGCAAGTTCTCTTAAGTTAAACACATTAACAGAGTGACAAGTAAATTTTTCCTATCTTATCATATTTCAATAATGTTCCTTCCGATACCTCTGTATGTGTATGCATACATACATATATTTTACACACTAACATAAATATTGTATTAATTTCTGAATTATAGAATTTTTTGTTCATGTACATATATAATTCGTATACAAAAATATTTCCATTTATTGGTATGTATTATTTATTTATTTTTATTTTTTTGGCTGACCATTGTAAAGGTGTTGGTGGTCAAAAAATGCTGACGTTGTCAAGAAATCTGCACAAAAAATGAGAGTTTATTTATTTTGTGTAGATTAGCATTTTTTCTATGGACTGCTGCAACACTATCTCACGTACATATTTGTTATTTATGATTAAAATATCTACAAAACAGTGATATGCCTACTCTCTATACTCCTTCTGACCACAATGCTTTTAAATAATATCAGTACCTAATTCAGTGAAGTACAACGTGGCTGCAAATTTAAAACTTCTAATTGGTTAATTAATTTGAATTATATTTAAACAATGTTGGTATATTTTGAAAACATATTAAATAAATTTGCGTTTGTTTACAAACGTAGTAATTGATGAGTAGTGGTATATAATGTGCAGAGAGGTAGTGAAACGGGAAATCTTTTAAAATAGTCAAAATTATAATACCTTTTTATATGTGTCGAATGTAAATAAATTCAGTCGCAAAAGGCGTAAACACAATTATTTTAAATAATTATTATTGCATATTAACATTAAAATAAGTTCAACAAATTTCAAAATTGAAATTTTTTGAAAAAAGTACACAAAAAAAATATTTATCGCAGCCGGTAGGATTCGAACCTACGCTCCCAGAGGGAATCTGATTTCGAGTCAGACGCCTTAACCACTCGGCCACGACTGCTTATTTTACTTTACTGCTTAAATTGTCACTTGAATTTGACTACCTTGTTGGTACTTCGTCTCTAGTGTAGAATAATAGCTGGAGTGCAGTGGTGCCACATGTATTTGAGCTTAAAAATTGTGGTGTTTTTTTTATTGCATTTTTTGCTGAAGTTATAATAAATTTTAAGTAATGAAGCTGTAAAGTTTAGTTTTAAAATATATTTCATATTTTGTTAATAAAAATATCAGTACATAATGAACAATTCATAAAATATATGTATATTAAATTAGAAAAAAAATATATATAAATTTACCTTGCTAACCTTTCTAATTTGCCGAATATTTGGCTTTATCCAATTTCCCCTTCCATTTCGGGTACAATGATGTTGAATGGTGTTCCTACTAAGCAGTCATGTATTAGCGAACTCTTAAACCAAAGAACGATCGTTATGAAGCTGAATAAAACGTTGGGTTTCTTTACTCTGGTGATAGTATATCAATTTGTTATTCTAAAAGAAATCGCCGCAAAAAATCTGAATTTTATTGTTGCAAAATATTTTTTGTATGATGTCAAAATGATACTGCTGGTTGGAAAAAAATCCATCTGTCCGCGTTACGTACAATATATCGGAACAAAAAGCCTTATTGGATTGGTGCTAAGATCAGCAGATCTTAGTTGGCTATAGTTGTTGTTGCAGCGGTAGGCAATATCGCGATGAACATCCGGCCGGATAAAAAAGCCGGGTGCGTTCCTATTTTTCTATTATGTAGAAAATGTATAAAATACATATATTTGAGAACTAAATTTGTAGCGAAAATAAAATCCACGTTTCTTGTTAGATCATTTTCCCATAAAGCATAACAGCTTACAAGTCAACAATTTTAAAACATATTACTTTTTTAAATTCTTATGCCATCAAATATTTAGTTAAAAAAATGGCAAACCGCTGTTTCGCCTCAAGTAAAAAGGCTAGAACAGCTTTATTTTTGCAATTTAATGTAAATGTTTTTTTTTTTAAACCAAAACGTATCATATCCATTTCCTATTTCCAAATATATTACTTCCATCTTTAGTTGTTTATATAAGATTTAAAATATCCCGTCTAAAAAATATCCACTTCATATTAATATACTGTATGTTATGCATTAACGATAAACAATTTTTTGCCAAAGCCCATTAGATATACATATATAGATTGGATTTTTGTCGTTGTCAATTTTTTTTTTCAATTTTACTATAATTGCATTCACTCCTCTCTGCAAATATCCTGCTCCATTTTGATATATTACAAAGATATAATTATTATATTATAAACAGTTATTGCATAGCAATATTATATAAACATTCTCAAAGTAAAAACATTGCAAATTGCCTTAGAATTTCGTTAAAGCGCCAGTTAAATTGTGAACAAGAATTTCGCGTGCCAAAGTAAACGAGCATTACCAAAGCAACAAGTAAACAACCACATTTGACAGACAGCCAATTACTTCGGTGACAATGGCTAATGATCCAGCAAATCAACAACAATTCGCCGAAGACGTGGCAGCACTTGCCGCTGGCTCTGGTGATCCCTATGGAAATCTCGGTGATCCCAAGGGCGATTTTAAGATGCCCAGTGTGGATGAGGTTTGGAAGTTAATCGAACAAATGGACGGTATAAGCGAAGAGGAGAAGGCTAATCTTAAGGAGAATCTTTATAATCCACAAGAAGGCTCCGCAGAGGATTTTATGCGTCGCTATGCTCAACCTGGACCCGTGCATTCCTCTTGGGATTATGCAATATTCTTTGCAATGATTGCGATTATTGTGCTTCTATTTGGTAAGCAACAATGGATTGGTTTAAATGTGTAAAATTGTTGAGACTGTCATTTTTTTTTTAACTATGTGCCTTAATTAATTTATTTTAACACGTGAAAACGTTGAATAAGTGTTTTAATAATATATTCTTAATTTCAACAAATAATTTTGATCAAATTTCGGTTTTGATTTGATTACGTAAACCCAACTGTCGTGGAAAAGAAACGGAACGTTTGTTAAAATACGTACGTTGCCTTTTATGTTTCGAATTAGGGACCAAATCAAATTTAAATAATCGAAAACCGTTTTATTGTTTTTCAAAATATTCTCCACTTAGAAGCCATAATAGTTTGAAACCCATTAGAAAAGAAAGATAAAATGAAAACCTAAGAACAAATAATTTACGGGCGATTTGTGGTCGGAAAGAGATAGAGCAGTGAGTGATTGAATTTTCATACTTATGAACGGTTTATTTCGATTTCCGGGAAACTAAGATTCTTTTGGAAAAAAGTTATGTACCAAAGTTGCAGGTAATAAAAATATGTACAATATTTTGTTTGACACCACATTCACATAACCTCTAAATGTATGTAAAAAATTCAAATATCCAAGTTTTAGCGGGTTTTAACCCGGAGGTTGTAAAGTACAATATTTGGGGGAAGTCTTGGCACAGAATAAGCGATATTTTGCATAAAATATCATCCTTAAGAACTGGAATTTATACATTCGATATCTTAAGATTTATTTGTTCAAAGTTTTATACTGATATTTACGTTAGCTACATTGATTTTGGTGCTCATTTTTTGTGAGCACAATTTTATACACAAAAGAAAGAATTACCTAAATACTTCACAAACGATTACGCTTGAGTTATCTAATATCGCTGCAAGCTTGTTACAGTTACTACTCACATATACTTCTATATGTACATATATTAAATAAACCGTATTGACATAATAGTTAATAGGTACTTTGTTCTGGCGGTAAGTACACATGTGTAAACTGAAGTTTCCTCAACGAATCATCAAAGTTCCCGATAAGATTCGAGCGAGTACCGAATTCGTATAAAATAAATAGAGCAAAGCTAAAATAGAAAAACTTACATATTCACATACATACTCAAAGAACAATAACGCTGAGCGTCAACTTCCAAGCGGCTATCATTCGGAATATTTTTTTTTTGTTTTGTTACTTCCCCACCGCATTTCGTAGTTCGCCTAGCCAAATAGACATGGTCGCTCGCGTGCTCCCAGTATTCAAGCGCGACCAGCGAACGGCGGTCTCTTCGCTTGTTGAACTCACATTTGTTGGCAGTTGAACGCCGTCACTTAGCACATTCGTACAAAACAATTTTTGTGCTTCTAACGCTGCGCGCCGGTGTGCACAAACCTGCATTACATACACACAAACACATAAGCATCACAGACAGACTCGRCGGGCGCATACATACATATGTTCTGACGATTATGGCAACCGGCGGCGGCGAACACCTTCACATAATCGATCAGCTGCAAAGCACAGTGCAATCGATCATACACCGGATTGGCGGTGATAACAGTTATGCACAACGGTTACTCAGTAAAATTCACGCGCTGCAGGAGAAGATCGAGTCGCTATCCGGTCAGGAGCGTGTCGAGTTTCTGCACAACGCCAAGGATACGCTGCGCAACACCATCGAGCATGCCGAGCAAAAGCTAATGCAATATACGAATTTCCAACAAGTCTACAATTACTCCATTGTGGCGGCGTTATTATTCACGCTGCTTTTGGTGATTGGTGTGTTGCGAGTTTTTTATTTAATGTTTTGTTTAAAAATTTTTTGTATTATTACATGCTTGTGTTAATAGTTGTGCGCGAAGTTTTGATATTTTTCCAAACTAGTTGCGTGTGTAGCATTGAAAGTTGAATTTTTGTGGTGCAAAGGTTAATTATTTATTGCTTAAGTTTTTTTTATTTTTTTTTATGTGTGCATTTTGTAGTTTAGCGCTTCATAAGCTTGGCGCAAACAAGTGGTTACACGCGGCTACAACGTGTTTTTTTTTTTCGAAATTCATTGCTATCTACTGCAAATGATAAAATATTTGTGGTGTCATTGTGCTGTGCACGCTACGAAGTCGATTTGAATCGACTGATGTTTTTTCTAAATTAATAATAATAGTGAAAGTTGAAAATTAAAAAAGTAATAGTGAAAACGCGTCACTCAGATGAGCTCTTATTGAAAATTTTTGTTTTTTTTTTATACCTGTCAAAATTACTCTTGAAACCTTTTATCAGTTGCCACTCATCAACAGCTGTTCTCAGTTTCAAAACAAAAGTTAGCCGGAACAATTCAGATTTTTTTTTTTGTTCAGTAAACAGCACGTTAAAAAAGAAAGTTGTCTAACGGCTTTTATAAGTTACTTTCTGCTTCTTACCTTGACATTTGCTATCTAAGCATGTTTTGAAGTTTCAATTTGTTTAGATGCTTTTAACTCTCTCTAAACCAATATTTCTCAGTCAACAATATTGTGGCATTTCGAAAAAAGATTTTTCTAAATAATTAGCTCTTACTAAATGTTTGTTTATTAGTGTTTGTTTTGGTATGAAAACCAAATAAATCGTGTGTGCTTAATTAAGTTCAAATAGTAGACATACATACATATGTCTGTACTTAAAGAAATTACAATTTTTATTTGATTTTAATTAAAAATGGACTTTACACTAATCGCAAGAATTTTTTTTATAAACTGAAAAGGACATATGTATATACACATTAAGTTTGTTACAGCAGAAACATCGGAGACCATACAAAATATATTATATGGATACCTTATACCTCCATTTCGCCGTTCCCTACTTTTTTGAAGAAAAAATAAACCACAGAAAGTTCAATTTTAATGGGGAATGTTCTTTATCATTCGAAAGAACATTCCTTGGCACTTATTTGTTTAAAATTACCTCTTTATTTCAAATGTTGGCCACGGCTACGTCTCATCTCATCTGTGCATTTGTTGAAGTCAATTTTCGATGACTACTTCGAGCATTTCGACTGGTAACTGGCGAATGACGCGCATGTTGTTTTACTCCCAGTCCTGAATCGAAGCGGGATTGTCCGCATGGACTTTACATATCCTCACCGAAAAAAGTCTAACGGTGTGATACACACGATCGTGGTGGTCAACCGGCCGGCTCAATAATTCCGCTCATTGATGCTATGTGTGGGAAGTGGCGCCGTCTTATTGAAACCAAATGTCGCCAAGATCCCAAGCTTCAATTTCAGGCGACAAATGGTTGGTTATAATGGCGCGATAACGGTTTTTTTTTGCGTCGCCATTGACGGTTACGTTCTCACCGGCTTAGTTTTTAAAGAAATATAGACCTATGATTCCACAGGTCCATAAATCACATCAAATCATTGTTTTTTCTGCATGAACTAACAGCTCTTGAATCTTCAGTCCAAAATTTGTTAATTTTGCTTGCTTACATGCCCATTGAGCCAAAAACAGGCCTCATCGCTGTAAGAATATACCTCGAAAACGTCGGACCTTTTTGGAACTTTACAAGAACCCATAGATCGAAGCGATGTCGCTTCGGAAGGACGAGCGACTTCAGTTCTTGCACAAGCTGAATTTTTTACGCATTCAATTTAAGATCTCGACGTAAAAAAGGCTATTGAAAAAGTACCTCTACTTGGATTACGCGTATCGTATAAATGATCAGCGTAACAAGCTTACTATATATGAGTGCATTAATCCTGCAGTTTTTGAGTTATCGCTGCACAAACCTTTTTCTCTCCAAAAGGCTAAACCACCGATATCGATTTACTATGGTCGAGCAACAAGAACGATATGATTTTTTTAACATAATTTTTTTTTTTTTACTTTTTATACCACTTTTGGTGTTAAAAATGTTTTTTGGATAATTTGTTTGGATAATTTTTTTTCCAAACCAATATTTGTGTGAAATCAAAAATTACGTACATATTTCATCCTATTTTTTATCATTTAAAAATATAGTAAAAAATGTTAAAATTATTTTTAATTATAATTTTGGGGAATACAAAGTAAAAAATTATAATAATTAAAATGTTGATTCCGTTATTTTTGATTGGATTATTTCCCGTATGGCAGACCTCCGTATGTGCATTAATCGATCTTGAAATAAGTTTCACTTAAATTCCATTATTCTCTTAAAATATGTCTTTGGAATAACACCAAGGTCACAAACAAAAGAACAACTTAAAAATTGTGGCCGAAGTGGTCAGACATCAGAAATTGTATGCGAATCTAGGTCTAGCATCTGGCAAAGCTAACACACGACGATAAATCAGCAATTGAGTGTTAAAATAGACAAAAGTTCTATGTAAATAAATATAATTTCGTGTGGGGTCATTTATTATTTATGTTTTTAACAAATCCTATATGGAATATTTTTATGTAGAGGAACAGAAATGCCAAATTTAATTTGGTTTTCCATGCAATTGGTGATAAAATATAATGTGAATGCTGTGCTCCATATAAATTAGGTTAGGTCGTTGAGATGTTTTACATAATCGACTTTTGTTTATCGATTATATATTTAATATTTTAAATAAAACTTTCAATTATTTTTTTTTATATACATATATGTATATATATATATTGTTTTTTCTTTGCAGCGCTCTTCGGCTACAAACTGTACAAATCGCTGATGGAGAAGGAACTGAAGAAGAAGGAGAAATTGAAAACCAAACAAGCCAAAAAGTCCAAAAAGACAAATTAACGTTGACAATTTTATTTCATACGTATATTTTCATACATAGCAGCTACGAACATAACATTCTAAACGGGAATACGCCAATTTTTCTTGCAAATGCTCTGTTAATTACATATGTACATTCAAACTTAATACCATGTAAAAGTGCAGTCAAATTTACGTGATTGCGCTACATTAATTATTTGTAGGCTGAGTACAGTTAGTTGTAGTGTTTGTGTGTGTTTTAACAAATTATAAATGCAATATCTATACAATTTCATTATACAGCGGCACAAAGGCATATGTACGTACAATATACATATACATATATAATATAAATATTTATTTACAAGTGTAGTTTGTTGTTGTAGTGGTTTTTACGTAGAAATCAGATATAAGTCAAATAAAAAAAGTGCATATTGTATAACTTGCAAACAATTAAGAAATACATAAATGCGCCGTGGCGCGAGGAATATGGACCGGAGATATTTATAAATTCAGCTGCAGTGCGCTTGCAAGTAATAAAAACCAGCATAGTCGTTGGTTGCAATCATATAAATGCAAATTAGTTTTTTATTAAAACAATTTGCAAATGCAACAAAAACAAAGCGATTTTAAAATATAAATGTTGTGTGAGATTATATGTAATTCATATCTCAGCCAAGCGCAGTGAATATCTTTAATTTGCTGAAATATCTGCAGTGTCCAGTGCCAACAGTTGCTCATCATTCACCACGAGCAACATGTAATTCTCATCAACTGCGTGTGACAAACCCGCAGCATCGGCAAAGCTGCTATCTGCAGTCAACATTGTACCACTTGAGTTGATTTCGAGCATTGCCGTATTTTCAGAGGCGGGCTCCTGCGTAACAATTTTCTTTATACACGACTTTCTTTGCGTTCCAAGTCTACGCTTTTGTTGGCTTGAGTTCTTAGTTTTAATCTGTTGCACGGAATGTTTGCTTTTTATGTGGTTATTTAACAGCGGACGTGTGATGAAAGCTGCGTCGCAGCCATCAACAATGGTATCGAAGCATCTAAAACTATGCGTAGAAAAATAATATATTTCAGTTTAAGCGTTTAGAAAAAATTGTAGTAAAAACTACTTACGGCTTATCGTTTTTATGTCGTTTAATGTGTAAAGTGAGCGTGTTTTTGCGGCCAAATGACTTATCACAGTGCGGACACTTAAACTCTAGCTTTTGCAAATGCTTTGCTATGTGTATTTCCAAAGACTTGGCATATTTCGTTTTGAAATTACATTGGCCGCATTTGTAGATCGAGTCTGGATGCACCTACAAAATAACATAAACAAATCAAATTTGTTTTTGGACATAAACATGTCTACAAAACATCATATTTACACTCTCTTCATGCAGATCCCTCTGCGAACGATGATAGAATCCTTTATTGCATTGCGTACAGAAATATCTGGTTTCTGTCTCATGCACCACACGCATATGAATCTCCAAATTCCGTTTGCAATTGAGTACTTTTTCGCAATTCGTACAAGGCGCAGGCACGTGTGAATACTCTATGTGTTGTTGCAGGGTTTGTTCATCTTTATAGCCGGCGGAGCAGTGTGGACAGACAACATTTTCTGCAATTACAAAATTTTTCTTTCAAAAAAATATAAAGAAATAAGTTTCCATAAATTCTACGTACTATTATTATGTCTTCTAGCTACATGGACAGCTAGTGACATTTTTGTTGGGCATACTTTATCACAAAACTGACATGTTAATGCAGCCGCTTGGCATTGCTTCATATGTTTTTGCAGTTCCGCTGCATCAGCTAACTTTTGATTGCATTTTGTGCATGTATTTGATTTGTGTATGCGAGTTTTGTGCCGCTGCAAGGCCGCCCAGTCACTATAGCACTCTTCGCAATCCTATAAATATGCAAAAATCATGCTTGAAATGCATTTTGTGAATTTCCTTAACTTACACCAACATCACACATTAGAAGACGCTTAAGAGGTAGATTCTCTTGGAAATTTTTGTAATCTTTATGCTTATACATATGCAAGCGCTTTGACTTTACACTGTCAATCTCTTCATTGCAAATGGGACAGATGAATTTCTCATTGTTATGTACGCCTGTAGCACGATGCTTGCCGAGCGAATATTTATCCTTGAAATCTTGCGCGCAGTAATGACAGCTGTAAGCAGCTGTCAATATTTCATTTTCAATTTCGCATTCGAAGCAGTCAGTGGAGCAATCTGCGATATGTTTCTAAAATGTTAGTAAATTTTTAATGAAACTATAAATTTAATAAATTTATATTGAAATGCATGCCTTTAGCTTGTCACAATCACCTGCAAGCAAGCCACAATTACTGCAAGTATATACGTGGACTTCAGCTTCCGTGTTATGCCACTTCAAGTGATTTTGTAAAATAGAGAAAGTTGGAAATATTTTCGGACACAGGTCGCATTCATACTCAATTGCAGAGTGCAAATTAACCTAGAAATATAGAATGAAAGTATTAAACACTGTATATTCATGCATTTCTTACTCACCTTGTGTTTTAGTAATAATTTCTTATTATAATAAACTTTGCTGCATTCATCACATTTGTATTTCGGATTTGATTTGTGCATGTTTTCATGTGCCTTGTATGTCTCCAAATCAGCAAAAACGCGATCACAGCTGTTGTCGAAAGCAATTATTTAATGTGCTTATAAAAGTTCAAGTATGTAATACTTACATTTTACATGCCAACTTATCCAATGATTCGTGCTCATAATTTACATGTAGGAAAAACTTTTCCACATCGGAAAATTCGGTGTTGCATATCATGCAAACCTTTGCTCGCCGCTTAGCCAAATGAAATTGCAGGTGAAACAGGAATCTTGAATACACAAATATATATTTCAAATCAAAGTTATTTATAAAACTGAGAAATATTAACCTTTTATGTGAGACAAACTCCTCCTTACAATATTGGCAGTAAGGTTGTATACAGGCTTTTCTGTTAATTTTACGATAGCATGAATGTTTATTAAGTTCAGTAAAGTTAGAAAAACGTAGATTACAAAACGTACAGCTGCCATATATTTTGATACTAGAAAAATATATATATAAACACATATGCAACCAAACAGTTAATATAAGCACATATTCATATAGCTCTTTGCTTACCTATGTAAATCACTGTGTCTCAATACCAAGTGCCTGGCAAGCGCATCCTCATCCGCAATTAACTCCTCACAATCTCCGACAGTGCATGTATACTCATCGAATTCATTTTTATGGAACTGTTTGCAATGCTCCAGCAATTCCTGGTACTCCTCAAATTGCTCCGTACAAATCTACACACATATAAGGAAAAATGTAAATTTTGTTCACACATACGCATCCATTTAATATTTTACCAAGCATTCACTATTCCATTTGAATTCCAATGTGCTTAAATTGCTTATAATGGCTTGGTCCAAATATTCACTAGTACTAATCGTGTTCTCGTCATTAGTATTGAATTCACAAAGCAAATCAGGATCACCTGTTAATGGGTATAGCTTTTACGATGTAAATAAACACGTGTAACTGCTTTATTTCGCTATACCTTTGAGATTTGGAAACGCAAAGTTGGGTACAGATTCGTCATCAGCATTCTCATCTTCTATTAGTTCGTCGAAAAAGGCATCGTCCTCACTATTTAATTCACTCATCGTTTTATTTACAGCGATGTCCATTTTTATTTAGAAAATAATTTTATATACAACACTCGCGTGCAAAAAACTATTATGTGGTGTAAACAGCTGATACTGACAACTTTGAGCGACATCTGTGTGTGGTATCATTATTTGATTCGTGACAGGGTGGCCAGTGTAGCTACAGTTGTTTGTATATACATACAAACATAGCGGGCAAACGAAAAATAGGTATAAACAAACTGAATAGACTTGTATTTAATTTATTTAAAACAATATATAATAAAACAGTATATATATATGTATATATAAAGCTGGACTCTTCATAATATTGTAATAATCTGAAAACCGATTATTCGAATATCGGTTATGTAACCTTTCGTATGAATGTTAACCGATTAATACTATTCGAATAGTTGTAACATTACGACTATTAAAATAGATTATTAGAAAAGTTATAACTTTTTTTTTCTTTAAATTAAGTTAAATGAATCCCAACTTAAATAAAATAAAATTATAACATTTTACTTTTTTTATGTATGTATGTGTATGTGTTATCAAATTCTTCCAATTTTATCACGGAATATATTCTATGTAAAATGCGATGTGTTTATCATTCCATACTACAACAACTTCCCACTGACAAAACAATTTGACGTTATCAGAACAACAATTTTGACATCTCCTAAAATCAACAATTTGCTATAATTACACGGTTAATTCAATCAAAGATTTTGCACGCATTCTATCGGCTTAAAATTTACGTGCATCACAGTTACAATCGTATGGACATACTTACATATTTACTTATATAGGGTACAGCCAAAATAATTTCGATTTACATTAGTCTATGGCTGCTAACTCATTCACCGAGCATCTAACACAATTTTTCTATGGCTAACAGAATAATTGCACAAAATGCATGAATATAGCGTTAAATGCCCACAATTGTTACTAAATTATAGCTCTTGCAGAAAAACTACAGACATACGTTAAATGATTGTATTCAGAGGTTGCCGCTGCAAGTATTCCCAAAATAGTGAAATGTTGTTTGTGCACCGCTGTAAACATTATACCAAATATGTATGAATTGCCAGTTGACGTCAGTCACGTTTCGGCTTTTTCTGGAGCAGCGCAGACGTTTTTATTATTTGCTTCTAACATTTGATTCAGTTAAAATTAAGGCTCTTGGGGATTATATGGTATACCTTAGTAAAAACTAAACAACTAAAGGGTTAGAGTCATCGGTGTCAAGCAGGCAGCCAGTGGAAATAAATAGTCATATTAGTTAACTCCATACATACATATATATATTTGCCGACAGAATTGTACATACATATTTATATTGTGAGTTAACAAAAGGCGCAGAAGAATTTTAGCAGAGACGCAAACCGAATATTGCATATATCTACATGACATTACAAGAAAAATCATGGTTGGCAGGGCATTCGCTGCATTCATGCTCGCCTGGTAGAATGACAGCTTAGTTCGATCGATTCTACGAAGGAGGTAAAAAGAATAAAACCGACGTGAAAGATGGGAAAGGAAGTAAGTTTATTAAGTTGAAAGTTTTAGTGCATTTAAAAAAATTAAATTAATTTTTTAAACAAAACCTATAATGTGAACAAAAACTATAAAAGGAGCGCGAAAACACGTTATGTATCTAGGAACAGAACAAGTAAACGTTTCAGAGCTGTTAGTGATAATTGAACAAGTATGCAGCAGATGAAAAATTAGTTATTATTCTCAACTTGTGGAAAACACTTTTTGCCAGCAACTAAATGCGAATATGGTAACAAATAAAAAATGGAAAATATTTTATTTAAAATATATTTTATTTAATCGCGCAATTGTAAGTAGATTGAATGTGAAAACAAATCTGTTATAAGCATGTGCACACGATTCAAGAGAAAATATATACATATATCAACACAATTAGTAATATTAATACTCAAGGTGAAATTATAACTTTTTAACTTCTAGTAAATAGTCTTTAATTAGAAGAATCAACAATTTTGTTTTTGTGGTGACAAAAAATCCGTTGCAAAACAGAAACAACTATGTTTACTCGGTCCACATAATAAGGATTTTAGCAAAAGCAAAAATCATTCAGGACGATTCAGATGCTTAAAATTTGTTACCCAGCCGCCTAGATGTGCACCTGGCGACTAAAAACACTGATGTAAAAATTGACACCGATTCTAAGGATTTTATTATATGGAATTTATAATTTTAGCTTAAAAAATTATATAGCATACAAAATTGATTAAACTTAAAATAAAGTTTTAAAGTATAACTTATTAACTTAACATATTACAATATTTTCTTTATTATTCTTAAAACAAATTGAAAGTGACCAATAACAATATGTTTTATAAATAAATTATACAATTTGAAATTAATATACAGAATTAAAAATATTAAAGGATCTTGTTTTTTTGCAAAGTAATAAACACCCCTTGTGAAATGCACGTGCAGCAGCTCGTCGCAGGGCTCGTTTGCGCTCCTGTTCGCCTGGTAAAATCTGAGTTTGCTGACCAAGCGCAATTTGCTTACACGCCACAGGGTGCACTTTTTTACATTTAGCAAAAAAAAAGTACAAAATGTAGTTAGGCGCTCTTCTCTACATTGCTGTTCCCCTGGTAAAATGCGAGTTTGCTGAATTCGTGATATTTTTAACAATGTTTGCTACAACAACAACAAATACTGAGTAGAATGAAGGGCGCTGGTAGTTTAAGGAAGAATGTTGATTGAGTTGGTTTGTTTGAACATTGAATTACTACTTACCAACAAAAATACTTGTAGGTTTTGAAATAAATGAACGCAAATTTATTTATTTGAAAAAATATGATTTTTTAAATTTTATTTTTATTATTATTTCATTCTTTCTTAGTGTGTCATGAAATTATTTATTTTGTTATCTATGTATTTTGTTATCTAAGTCCAAGTTACCTTCCAAGTGGTTTTCAGTTTTTTCTTGTCAAGCAATTATTTTTGAGAAACATATAAAAAAAATTTCATACAAATTGTATAATTACATTATTGAATGTGTATACATATTACATACAAAATTTAATAAGAGCAATGGAATTTAAAAACAGTAATAAATTTTTACATTTGCCATAAAATGACAGATGTTGCATGCATTTTGTTGAAATGATGAAAATTTTTAATTCATAAAAAATTGGTAATATAATTTCAGTTTCAATTTTTATACAGGAAATACATAAGTATAAAATCATAATTGAAAATATTGAATTTTTTTAATGTTTATTATTTTTTCAAATAGAATTTACAGCAATAAATGTAATTATTTAAATTCAAGAATTTAAGTTTCTAATATAAAAATTGTGAAATAGACATAAAATACGGTGGGGCGTATGCGCAACATTTTAAAATTTCAATTCTTAATATGTATTGCTAAAGTTTCCTATAGTTCTTCAGCACCTCGGTTGCAGCTTTGCAGGTTGTCGATTCAGCAGCAGACTGGAGAAGCAGAGAAAGAGCTAACCTCCATGCGTTTTCTCTATTGCGGTATCAGTTTTGGAGAGTCTGTTAGAAAGACAGACATACGGAAATCAATATCACTCCTAATCGACTTGAATTATATACATATAAAAGTCTATATCAATCTTGAATCGTTTTAGATATGAAAAAAAAACCGTTAAGTGAACAATTATTGACTGTGCAACATGTTGCGACATTAAGCAGTCTTATTGACCTATGAAATCAATTTAGTACTACGCATAAATTTAGGAGTACATATGCACATGCGTATGCATGTATTTACGTAAGTGACCACATTACCAGCGACTTGTTCGAATTATGAAATATGACCGTTGATTGGAGGGGTAGATTATACATTTAAAGTGCACTAACAGCGCCCATTTGAGAGCGCCAACAGTGAGGATAATCTTGGCGACAATAAATTCTCAAATACAACAGCGACAAAATACACGAAGACGAAAAAAAAATTGCAATCAAGTTGCCGTGAGCCCAAATGCAACGATGTGACCGAAGAAAAAAATGACACGACACACACACTGAGGCGGGCAAAAGTCACGAAGCTACGGCTAAAGAAACACGTGCAACACCCGCAATATGTGAGGTGAACACACATACATAAATAAATATATATGTAAGTATATGAATAAATTCGCGCGCTTGTTGCATGCCACAAGCGAAATGTTGGCAATGCGATTGAATTATTTCTGGCTGGTCAATTGGCGGATTGGTGAATGCGGACATTTGGTCAGTCGGTCAGCGCGGCAACAACAACGAAATCGTAACAACAACAAAATTGTAACAACAACAAAATTTTGACAACAACAACAAGAACAAAATAATAACAACAAACAAAAAAAGTAACAGCACCAACGACAACAACTCAGTAACAACAACAATAACAACAGCAATAGTGACAACAACAAAAGTATCAAAAACAACAATATTGTAACGACAACAAAAGCACAAATATCGACAACAACAAAGTAGTAACAAAAACAACAACAAAAGTTACAAAAACTGCAGCGCGACATCGAACAATAAAAAAGTGAGTTTCAGTTTTTTGGAATTTTTTTTTTGTGCCGGAGATTTTGCTGCAGCAATCGCTTGCCTGCTTTTTGCTTGAGTTAATTTTTCAAATGATTTTCGCATCCAAATTTTTTTGATTTCATATTTTTTTATAATCATATTTGTTTTTGTTTTTGTTTTCTACTTCYATTGAGTATTGGTTTTTTCTTTTATTTCAGCCATATTTATTCGCTTGGACTTATATTATTTTGCAACAACATGTTCAATACAAGAAAGTGACCACTAACAGTTACGATTGCATAACAACGAGCTTTGTCGTTTGCTTTTTCATGCTGAATGAGCTGTGCTTGTTGTTCTTGTCATTACTTTCTATTCACCCATATTCGCTTTTTACACACAAATAAATTTAGCGTTTTCTATGACTATGCCCAGTTGGGGAGTAGGAACTGCTAAATCCATTGCGGGCTCGTTTGTGGCAACTCATGTACGTATGTATGTATGTATGTATGTGAAAATACGCTGTCAACTCGGTGTTGCAAGTAATGCGATAAATAGCATTGCAAATTGACAATAATGACATAAAAGAGCTGCAACAATTATGGTCATTACTCGCCATTTACGTGTGTTTCTATGACGGCGCACATATATACATGTACATATGTATAATATATTGTACAAACGTGATTTTTTTGTGAGAATTGCTAAAACGGCGCAAAATCTTGTTCATAACTTTTTTGCAATAACAAAAATATATTTTATTAGAAAACAATATATTTGTTTAGAAAACAATAAATATGTTGGTTAGTGAAGCAGGACCAATCTTAGACAAATGAGAATACTATAAATCGAATTATTACCCGAAAGTTAACTATAACATATCCACACAACACATTTTCCAATGTAGGTCTAACCCAAGTTGTAAAAACTGTTTTAGTAACTTACGGATTTCTTAATTCTTTAGACCAGCTTTTAACAAAACTGAGAATGCTTTTTACTTTCAAAACTACGGGATCAATATGAAGACTAAAATCAAGCTTAGAGTCCATAGTAACACACAAATCAACAAAGTTGAAAACTAGCTTTAGTAAATAGTATTTTAGTACATAAGGAGAGGGAGAACAGAGATGTAGAAGGAAAGCAGATTGTCTTACATTTTTTGAGATACAATGGCAAATATTTCTATCACACCAAACAACCAATTGTTTAAGCCATAATTGAAGCTCTCAAAATATCACTTGTTGTTTTCTGGCCAAACACAACACACGACGCAACATTATTCAGACGCACAACACTGACACACCCTATTCACTATTTCATAAATTATATTCCACATCACACACCAACACCCACCCACACACTATACATCATCCACAATGACACCGCAATGGTAGATCGCACAGCTGGCCAACACCCAACACCAACATCGAACTGCGCGCTGGACCTCTCCTTTTCGCCACATTGGTGTTAAATATTATTATATTCAGTTTTTTGCAAGATACTAAATTAAACTATTTTCGGTTGGTGAAATAATCATATAATTAATAGGTACGGGAATCGAGAGATTTACTTTATCGAAAGCTTAGTTTAGGAATTCAAATAAATTTTCATATTTTTAGGAAATGCGGCGTTTAAAAATATTAAAAAGTTTTTTGTATGAGGACTTTGTAACGGCAGATATTGATTAAAATATGGACTGATATTAATATTTTTCTTATATGTAGGATTTTTCTTTTTGTGGGATGAATGATACAATGCAGCTCCAGCAATGAACCGCGATTTTCAAGGAGCACAAAACTACTTTAGATCTTATTGTCTTGTTTATTGCGCTGCCAATATTTTATTAGTAAGGCGGAGCTTGAGATATTAGTTGTAATTCGAAATACCAAACAAGAATTTATCGACATTATCTTTTTCATGCACTTGCAGCATGCTGCCCAGAGTATACGAGTCTTGTTCACCTATGTTTGTATCATCTAAAACTAATCGATATAGATATGAAGTTATATATTATTATATGCAATGATTACGATGACGAGAAGAGCAGAGTTTTAAGTGACTGTCTGTCTTGAGTAAAAATTGAGATAACGCAATGAAACTTGATACACGCTTCTTAACAAACAAAAAACAGAACAAAAAAAAAAAACAAAAACAGAGAGGACGAATTCGTAGGTGGGCGCAATAAGACATCTTTTCAGAAATAGTACCCTTAAGATATTACACCTCGAGTCTAAAAATGCTCAAAATCGAACCATAACTTCTGAAGCTCAAAGACAACGAATATGGATACCCCAGTACATATTTCTAACTTTTTACTGAGAATAGCGGTCAATCTGTGAGTTATATTGTTACAATTTGGAGACAATTCCTTGGTATGTCAGTGTACCAGAACTGGATTAAAGCGGGCCAATATTTTCCCTAGCCGCCATATACCTACCACAAAGATTTTCGAACTTCCGGCTTACTTTATACCCTTTATATCTTCCATATATGAGCAATCTGTAGTTTTTGTTTTTTGTTAATAACAATGTATCTTTGTGCATAAAATAGATAACATCAGATGAAAACTTTCTCTAACTTGCATATACAAGGTGCGTTCCAAAGTAAACATGATTTAAAAAAAAAAATAAAAAAAAAAAGAACAAATAGTTAATAGCAAAATCAACTTATTTTATTCAAAATCGTCTCCTTTTGCTTCAATACAGCTTTCGCGTGGTCCAAAAGCATGTCGAACGAGTGTTTTGGTTCGTTGGCCGGTATGGCCGCCAGTATGCCGGTGTAAGCCTTTGAATGGCCTCTACGCCTGTAAGGCTTTTCCTTCACGGGAAAATGCATTTTTTCGAAAAGGAAGAAGTCACACGGTGCCATATCAGGAGAATACGAGGAATGGTCACTCAATCTTTTCGATTAACGCCTATAACACAATGCTTTCTGACTAGCAGGATATCATGGAATGTATTATTATTGGCAATGAGTCTTGGATCTATGTATGCTCACGACCCGAAAACAGACGATCAATCGGGGAAAGCGTTTTTAATTAAATGGAAGACATTACACGTGAATAGCTTCCGTGAAAATTATGTGGTTTACCGCTGAATATGATTAGAATTGGGTTAAGCCTCATATCCTTAATATAAAAAATTTGGATATACAGCATCCTCAATACTTGTATAATAACTTTAGCCTCTTAGGGTGAGTTCATATCACATATTTCCCATTTAAGGATAATTTTAATATAATTTTCGTTAACGAAATTACAATATACATATATAGGACGATCATATGGTACTAAGAAGCAACATTGTCATTAAGTTAGTAGCAATTATGCTTTTTCTCAGCCATAGCAGCTGCCAACAAAACTGCCTACTTCTTGGGCGCACAAGAATTCTCATTCAATGCAGGTGAACTCATTTATATACGGCCATTGCCAATTATGTCAATAAAACTAGTAATAAAATCTAAATATGTGTGGCCACACCCCTGCATCTAATTAGACATCAATGTGCGTGTGTCTGCCTTTAAGTCGCCATAAGTACTCATAAATGCATGTATTCATGCCAAAATTGAATTTTAATTATTCTAGTATATTCTAGAGCACACCATTAAGTAGTAACGGTACAGTTAGCATTGCGCAAAAACTGCACTTGTGACAATATCCTTAATCAGCAGTGTGGAGCGCAAACTTTTGGCAGAAACACGGAGGGCAATAAAAAATGTCAAACAAGCAGATATCATGCACCGAAATGTCATACATTCACATAAATGCATATGTACGTATGTATGCATGTAAGAGTGTATGTTGGATTGCAGATTATATATATATGTGTGTGTGTGTGAGTACTAAGCATAATTTTCTGACTGACAAATTATTTCAGCAAATGTTGGCATAAATTTTTTGACAACTACCGTTTACGATCTTTTGGCCAAGTCAATTGCGCAATCGCAATTTGATCCGCTTTTCGAGCATATCGACGTTGGCCAGCAAACACAAACATCCACACACACATCTGTTTGTACTTAAGCGCTGTTTTTGTTTTTGTGCACCTTAAAGGTGGTTAAAGAGTGGGCTGCAACGGTTCGCTTTTATTTGATTTTTTTCTGTAACTTTTTTACCGTTAGGTAGCGAAAATCCGCGCATTCTGAAAATATATTGTATGGCTTTTTTGATGTTTGGTGGTTCGTGTATGCCTTTTTACAGCACGACCGCTTTGATTAAACTACGGTAGTTTGCTGCTGATTTGGTGATTGCTATTGATATGGCATTAGTATTTCTGTTTATGTTTGCCGTGGTGGTGATTGTGGCGCCACTGCATGTGTAGCGCTTGTAATTCACCTGCTAAGCCGCGTCCGGCCATTGCCTGCTTGGGCGCTTGCAACTAGCCTGTAGCGAAAATTTTACCTAATAATGGTTTGGTATTAGATGGCGGTGTTAAGTAACCAGATTAGTATACAAATATGTACATATATCTTATGATTAAGTTTTTACTCAGATTTTTATATCTTTTATGTGATGAACAGCAATAATAAAGAAATAAACATATATGTATGGAGAAGGGCGGTCCAATGACGATTAGCGTCACCACCCGATAGCGCCACTATTGCAAGAGACATTTTATATTATGTGGTATATACTTATTCTTTGTCAAGTCAACATTTCAGAAGACCGCGTTTGACTGCGATGGTGTCCGCGGATTTTAGAAAAATTGAGAAAAAAATTTTAGGGCGTTTCTTGTTTTTGAAACTTCAGTGCAATCAAACAACGCTCGATCGTCAAAAATTTGTTTTTTGTCAGCCACTCCCTGGTGACTCAAAAAGCCTAGATCAAAGGTAAACATGACAATACGGTCATGGAAACACAGCCTGTTGGAAAAGCGCGAGATACGATATATTATATAAGACAATAAGCATATTATCCCACACAAAATTTTGAGCTTGAGAAAGCTGTCGGCGTGGAGGTACGAGTATAACTCAGTTTACCGGGCTGCATGGGTTTACGGGTTTAAAAAAATCGAATTTTGTATTGTATTATTAAAGTTTACAACCACTAGAATATTGTCGTAAATTTTCAAGTTGATAGTAATAGTTTCGGAGATACAGCCTTGAGAACTTGTGCGCTCGAGGTTAGCTAGGCTAAGTGCGCCGTCTTTAAACGCGTTTTTCTGTGTTTTTGAAGCCGGTTGACAAGATATCTCGAGAACTACTAAACCAAGCTTCATGAAATTTTACACAGGTCTTTGAGATACAAAATACTTGGACGAAGGATTTTTTCCGATAACAACTATTTGAAAAAAAAAATTCGCGAAATTTTAGTTTTTTAATTTTTTATTTTAAACACGCATTTTCTCATCTCTACGTATCCTTTACCGTGGGGTCACCGGAAATGCAGTCGCAATGACCGAGTTTGAAATATTTTTTTTCCTAAACTTTCAGAATTTCTTTGTTAATTGTGTATGTTTGTAACAATAAAAAATTCTAATAAAAAATTTAATTTTTGTATGAGAAAAAATTGGTGATAAAATGCTGTTTATTACCCAAATAAACCCATAGTCGATGAAACATAAACTGGCTGAAGGCTTGAAGAAATTAAGGGCTGTCTTACCGTTTGGAGAAGGAATGACTACCGTTTCATTTTACTCACTAGCTATGACATACATCTACTACATTTGCAAGGACGAAACAGTTACAAGCTGCTACTATACCACATTAATAGACTGATTCGACACTGAAAATTGTCCATATTTCTTTTTTTTTTTTTTTAGTGTCCACTTTCCGAATATATTATATATATTGTCGTTCATGCGACCTCGCAAAAAATTATACCACGCCGCTTTAATAATTGATATGATTTCGTGAAGAAAATTAAAGAATCTTGTCGGCAGTAATGGAACTCATCGATACAATCAAAACCGGATATCAATACTAATTATTGATAAAAAAAGGAGTTTTCTAATAGCCTGTCCACGGTAGGCACTAAAAACTTCTTGAGTATATCGATGTTTTTTAAAAAAAATTTCGGACGAACGTAGGCAACTTAAAACCATAGAGTATTCTATCTATTGCCAAATCATTAGAACTAAGGTATTTTCATCCACTCAATTTTAGTTACAAAATTATTTAGGTCAAATAATTTTCTGCTCTTAGGGGTTTATTTCAGATGTGTGGTTTTTAATCGGCTAACTTTGGTTTTTTCAGCAAATGTTACTGGATTTATACTCACTTTGGTTTGTAATTTCATAATGAACCGACATACTGCGGAAGAACGTTTGCACAGGGCGGAAATTGATTACCAAAGTAATGTGCGGTTGGCGCACTTTACTCAATATTCAGTTGACGTAATCGCCCAGCAGAGTCGATATTTCAAGGAACCATGGAACAAAGTATCGATGAAGACCCGAATGTGCCTATTCGCCATCGCGCGCAACTATTGAACATCCACTTTAAAGTAGATTTCGCTGAAGGATCTTGATTTGCAGGCTCATAAAATTCAATTTGGTTCAAGAATTGAAGCCGAGCAAGCATCAACCACGTCGCACGTTCAGTGAATGGATCCGAAATGATATTGGTCGCCGATCCTGATTTTCACAAAAAAAAATCGCTCAGCGTTGAAGCTCATGTTTGGTTGAACGCGTATACTAATAAATAAGATTGTTGCTTTTGAAGTGTTGATAATCCACAAGCAATGCCGTAGCATCGTCAAAAAATCGTAGATTGTTGTGCTCCATAAGTAAAGGGAATTATTGGTTAATATTTTCTTAAATAACTCGGCCATAATGTTTCAGTCCATTGGATCACCGATTAATTTTAAATTTGCTTCTCAATTGCATACTCAGTCCGAAGTAGCATGAGTTATTATGCGTTGGATTTCAAAACTGATACTATGACTTCGATGACTGTTTGTTTGATGAAAGGAGATATTCCGTCTTGCTTTCATTCACAACCAAACCCATTCGCTTCGCTTCTTTGTACAACCTGGAGAAAACAGTGCTAACGGCGCGGTTATTGTGGCCAATAAAATTTTAAAGCTCTAAAACTCGACGAAATATTTATATGGCACTAACGACTAGTAAAGCTGAAGTTAAATATTCATTCAGGAGTGGCTGAATTTAAAGCGTCAAGTTTTTACATGTAATTCCAAACGAATTGGATTACCTATGGGGTATGCTTAAATGCCGTTATGTATATACACAGTTATACGTATGTCAATTTTCACTTCAGCATGCCAGATAATGAGATGATAATATGCTTACTGCAGACACGTTGTCGACCATTCTTAGCACACTGAAAAGCGTTTCATGTAGTTTTATGGTCTCCATTTAATTTTTGGACAACAACAAGTGAACTTTTCATTGTCCGATTTGTCGGTGCACATTTGGTGGCAACAATATTGGTCATATTGGTCAAATGCAGAGGCAGGTACATATATGTATGTATATATGCATAAGTACTGAATAGGTATATATGTATAGGTATGTATGTACATATATACAAAACAGCTTTGTGCGCAAGTGTGGCAACTTTCATTTACCAAATAATGACCAACAGTGGATTTCTCAATAGTGAGCGATATTTCTTTGGCAGCTTTTTAAAATGCACGGCTTTTAATATTTTTGTAATATTAACAACACAAACATATGTACGTACATATGTAACGATCTACCCACCTTAGCGTTCATTTATAATTTCGCATATTTATGCAAAAGTCCATAATGCAGAAATTGAAAATATGAAAAAAAAACAAAAAAAAAAAAAATACAAATGAATAAACAGTCAATAGAAGGAAAAGAAAAACTTGCAACAATTTATGGTTTTAGTTGTGTATAACGTCATGTACATATATAAGCACATATATATGTGTAACAACATTTATAAGCGAAAGCAAATGAAATAAATTATCATTGGAGGCATTCAGGTAATCCCATTAGATTTCGAATAGCGGCAACATGCAACAGTTTTGAGGAAGTGTGGCAGCGAAACATGTTCCGAACCCTCATAAATATACCGATTTTATGGTTTTCATAATTTTTTCTGAATTTCACAAAGCTCTCACACACGCACAAAGCTATAAAAATAGAAATGAAAAAATTAAATAATAAAAATAAGCAAACAAAAAGTGAAAAAAATCAACACAAAAAAGCGAAAAAAGCGCTAAAAATTTAACACGACAAATCCACTCAACGCAAATGTAAAACAAAAAAAAAAAAAAAAAAAAAAACTCGTACACACTCCGAGATACATATGCATATATTAAGCTGTGTGGCATGCAACATATGCATTTTTTGTTTATGTGACGTTAAAACAATTACGAAAATCAATGCAACAGCGCCTGTAATATTTTCCTGTTGCACGCACAAACACACATACAAACGTAAGCAACACATATACACATATATATATATACGTATGTATTGTGACTTTATTTACGGGCTTATCCATGCACGCCTAGCATAATGTGATAGGATATGTTTGTATAATATTTTAATGTATCATTGTTTGCATTTTCCCGAATTTCCCATAAATAATGCATTCAACTCATAAGGAGTTGGTGCAGAACTGCGCAAGCAATGTGAGAAATGTGCAAATTGCTTACTTTTGTTGGCAAAATGTTAAGTATGTGGCGCGTAATTGATATGAGCTGCTACATTCATGTTGAAAGGCACGCATTGATGGCATAAAATAGAAAAAACACACACCCGATGGCATAATAAAAATGCTGTGGCAAATATACTACTTATGTGTATGCAACATTTGCTTTTGGTTGTGAGAAATTATGACTTTTGATTTTCTAAATATAGCACTGTAACAATATATTTCCAAATCGGTTTGTGTACATATTTTATATTCTAATAATTTTTCGCTTTGTTGGCAATAAAATTTGCTTTTCCAATTATTATGAGAGTTATGGTGCAGTGAGGTTGAACATCAACCCCTCGAAGACGACCATTGTTCCGTTAATGACGGCAGCACTTGAAGTCATGCTTGAGACACTGCTTCAAATGACAGCAGAATGACAGCATTATCAAAAGGTTAAACTTCAGCAGTAGGGCTAAATAAAATGATTCACTTCCGAGCTACTGTTTAGGGATAGTACAATCAAGTGGTATACCGACGGCTCGAAAAGGTCGGAGAGAATTGGTGCAGCAGTCGCAGGACCACGAACCAAACTCTCCATACTTAGAGAAAGGTTGCCGAACATTTTTCTAACAGAAGCCTTTGGAATAAGTCGGTGCATAGAGATAAACCTTCAACGCAAGTATCGCGACGAACTTATAACCATACTTCGCGACAGTTAAGCAGCACTTAAAGCAATCTCTGCCTATGAGATCAAATCGCTGCTGGTGCAGGAGTGCAGAGAATGGCAGAATCGTCTAACGCAAAGTCACAAAGGTATAGCCAGAAATGGTTGATGAGCTCGCTTGCTCCGCAGCATCCACTAACATAGCAAGACCTGAACCTTTCATCGCAGTGGGCCCTTTTACCATAAAGGAGCTGTTCCATAACGAAAAAGAAGCAAGCAGAAACTTGGATCCATGTTTCCAAATATAGAACACATCGCCTCACTAGTACTTAGCAGTAAATTAGAATTTATCAAGATGTTGGGGTTTGGTGGGTCGTTATGGCTTAGGAGAGGTCACAATAGACAATAGGTTGCGGTGCAATCTTCATTTATTTATTTTATATTATTTTAATTGTTCTACACACCTTTTTCGCGTATTCAAATATCGTGTTATCTCAGGTTCCTTACAGAAAATATTATACGAAAAGTTATAAGATTTAACTAAAAATCTAATGAGAAGATAATTAGAACAGGACCTTTAAGTCTCTCCTCTCTTGTGCGAACTGACGGAGACCTAATCTGTTGAAAAAATCTCAGATTTGCCATTCAGACTAACAACATTGTGAAATCTGTAAAGGTAACTTCTATACCACCCATGTCCACTAAGTATTTGGGTCAGATGGCAAATCAGGTCCCCAATGTCGTATGTCTATGTACGAGTGGATACCCGGTATAAGCCTGAGGTTCCTGTGGCCTTTGGATGAGTAGTTCAGCTATATTCCTTCTAACTTCGTTCTTCCACCCTCCAGGTGCTTACGATTAAAACCTCTGTTTTATGCTCTCTCAGTTCCAAACTCTTTGTTTTATTGACACTTAAGCATTATATAAAGAAAATGTACGCTCGAAATTTTCAACAATTCGATGAGTAGTGAGCACAGGAATAAAATGAAACAAATTATAGATCACCACATATTAGAAATGGCCAAAACGACGCTGAGGAATCATATCATTCCCGTTGGTTCACACCAAATGTGATAATTTTTTTTATTAACGCATTCATTCAACCAAAAGTGAACTTCCTCGCTGAACAAAACTTTCTTGTAAAAATCTGGATCCGTATCGATCTCGTTTTGAACCCATTCACCAAACATGCGACGCGCTCGGCTTCAATTCTTGTATGCCTTGGATCTTGTAAGCCCGCAAACCAAGATCTTTCCTCAAAATCTTCCATAAAACGTATGGGCATAGCTCCAATTGTGGCGCGCTAAATTGGATGAGCTTATTCCGGCCTTCTTCAGTACTCTGCTCCACTGCAGAAATAGCGTACGGCACTTCTAAGGACACGCGATTATTCACTAGAGCAAACGTGGAGGGGAACCCGCATATAATATGCATATGAAAACAAAAAAGTCGCAGTATTTGTCGAAATTCATTGTTACAAGCCCTGTAATTTAGTTTCCTCGTACAATATGTAAACCTTGTATAAAAGACTTAAGACACGAACTCGTTTCAATGAATGAATGTCAGAAAAGATAGTGTACGGAGGCAATTAAAAAAGACGTTTATAATACTGCGACATTCTAAATTTTCACAATGGCTCTGTCATATTTTTCAGATTTCATTACTTCATTATAGTTGCAAACTGGTACATATGTATACATAAATATACATATATAATATGTATGTATGGAAATCTATTTATATCTTATCTTAAAATTGCCTTTCCACACACACCCAATAATCAATATTTTATGTTTATTAATTAAAACGAGCATAAATTTTCCGAATTCGAATTTGAAAAAAATTAACTAACATTTAAAGCTCATTAATTGCATACGCGTTCGGCATAAGTCAGTCAGTAAATCGGCTATCAAATTAGCAACACTATCGTAAATACGATTTAACTTTTACTCAAAGCTTTTTATGGTCAATCAACGAGCAGCCAAACAAATAAATTGCAAATAAATAAATATGCATTCAATTGTACACATACACATACATATGCATATGTAAATGTAAATTTGTGTGATTGCAGAAAAAAGCAGAATTTTCGTGCACCGAAAAGTGCGCGCGCGCGAGTGCGAGTGCGAATGTGATTGCGAGTGACGGCGATTGTGAAAATTGGCGCACGGCGACGCGCATGCGTTTGTAGGTTGAGTGGCTGTTGACGGCGCAGTTGCGCGGTCGCCGTATCAGCCACGGGCGAAACAGTGCGGCACTCATTACGTATGACGCTGACGTGCGCGCATACTTCTGATCAATAATAATTCAAAGTAAACGCCGCCAACCGATGATTGTGTAGCAGCATTTTAGTTGGAGTTGGTGTGATGATGGTAATACCCATTATTGGGCATTGCGGCGTTGTATCGGTTGCCCCTCCAGCAAGCTCCACATTCAGCATTTGGCAATTACGTAAGGCAGTAGGCGGCAAGGAATGGGCAAAGGCATACCCAACCACCAAAGTTAGTCAGACAAATTAAGCAGCCTGCACAGAATCGATTACAGGGCGTGCTGTGCTGTGCAACATAAGTCTGCAACATGTTGCTTAGCCGGCCGACGACGATTGTGCCATGCACATGCCATTTACGGTTGTTTAGGGGGAAAATATGTATAAAATATAATTATTTTAGATGGTGGCAGCACCACAACACACCATATCATCCAGAAAATGTGTTGTATGAAATATTTACATGAATTATTCACGAAATGCGAAAATTGCCTGATTACAAGCAAATACGAACATACGAAAAACATCACGCTACAACAGCAAAAAATGGCATATGAAAACAGAAATAAAACAATATAAAAAAAGTTAACTACTTCGAACTCATACCACCCTCCACAAATAAAAAAAAAGTTCCATACATGAACTTGTTTTTGATTGGTCAATTTGTACGGCAGCTATATGCTATAGTCGCCCGATCTAAACAATAACTCCAAGCTTTACCATGCACAATAATCTATGCCAAATTTTGTGGAGATATATTGTCAAATAAAATGTTTTCCATATAAAGATTCCATTTTGATCGATCAGTTTACATGGCAGCTATGTGCTATAGTCGTCCGATCGGAACAATTTCTTCAGAGATTATAGCGCTGCTTTGGACAGCAGTCTATACCACATTCCGTGAAGATAGGTTGTTAAGTAAAAGAGTTTTCCATATAAGGGTTCCATTTTGATCGATCCGTCTGTATGACAGCTATATCCTATACTGATACAATCTGAATAATTTCCGCAGCGATTTTAGCGCTGCCTTGAAAACTAATTCACGCCGTTTTCGTGAAGATTAAACAGTCCCTGACGTTTCCTACAAAAACTTTGTATACCCTGTGTAGGGTGTAAAAATAAAAAAAAAATCAAGAAAATTATTGTTGCGCATACAAAAATTTCCAGCTCAATAATTGTGGCAGCGCATAACTCATACAAATCGAGTAATAGCGACTAGCCAGTACAACAACAATAACACTTGAGTGCAGCACAATAATAAAAGTAATTGCATTTACAAGGAGATCGATTGCCGCCACCACACCAAACCATTTAAGCACCGACAGCAACACCTCCACCATCAGCATAAACAGTCTATGGCGAACGCTGCCCAACCACCTGCGGCTTATTGAACGCCTTTGCCTTTTGGGAGTATGTGTGTTATTCGGCCGTTGTGGCCGGGAGCCTGCATACGCTTATTTGGGCTCGTCTGCAGCTAAGCAACACCCATGTATGTATTTACGTTTGATTATATGTATGTGTGCTTGGGTGCATGTGTTCAGTGAAGGGGGCGTAGTTAGTCGCACGTAATGCTACTTTCTAAAATATGCCGCCTTAAAATAGCCAAACTATTTGATAAAGCACTTTTTCAGCTTTGCTGATTTTCTTTTACCAAGAAGTACATATGCACATATAACTGTGTATGTGTTGCAAGGTATTAAGTGTGCAAAAAATATTGATTTACTTTCATGTCCATTAGATTTAACCGGTGCGATAGGCAAGTCACAAAACAATATGAATTACGAATATACAAAGCTAAATTATGGGAAATTGATTGAGGCAGTTTTCTGTTTACACATCAGGGAGATTGGTATACAGCCAAATGTGATTTGTCAGCAAAAAAAAAAAAAAACCAATAAAATAAGATATGATAACAGTTAGCAAAGTACAATAAGCAGATTAAGAAAAAATTAAATGAAATAGCAGGAAGTTAGGAATATTTAATTTTGAAAGTAGCATACAGCCCTCGTATTAGAGTAGGGGCAAGCATGAAGCGAGATCAGTGATTTTTTCTTCGAAGTCACAAATTTATATATTCTCATTTCTTAAGTGGTATAGAATTATAGGTCAATTGAAAAGTCCCCGACCTACTATAGCAAAACTCGATTTTTTTAGCGAAATTCATATTTTTTTATTCAACATAGGAAACTCAAGGGTGATATATGGATTATAGCGACCCACCAACTTTTAGATACCAATTTTTGTATTACAATTTGTCCTTTGCTTCAAAATAAGCTCACTTCTTTATTCGTTGAAAATGTGTTTTCAGCGGGCATTCTTTTGCGATTTGAGAACAGGAAATAGTCGCGGAAAGCCAGATCTGGAGAATATTGGTGGCTTTCACTGACCTCTGACATCGTAAATTTACTTGTGGAAACGCACTTTATTTTTTTCAAATGTGGCAGTTTTTCGACGATATCGTCCTTCAAAAGGTCTAATAACGTTCGTTGTTGATGGTCTTTCCTTTATTTTATGACGGGGTTAATTCTGCATGAGTAGGAGTTTAACCTGCCACAGTATCTAGAGCGAAGGGTAACTCTCGATGCTTGCGGCAACTCGGGTTCGTCGTCTGCAATGGGTGGGGGTTTGACTCCAAGTACACCATTCACTGAGAGGAGGTCGGTGGAGTCGGTCTATGGCTTTATGGCAGAAACTACTCGGATACGAGTTCATTATGCTTATTAACTGGGAGCATACGGGCCTCAATGTGTGGATGTTCGGTGGGACACATTAAGAGGTACCATGTTATAGTCCGGAGTGCTGTGCTCTGGCATATCCGAAGCTCCGCGTCTGTGCTTTTCCGACAGGTTGAGGACCTTGATGAGGAAGTTTCCTGTGGTCGAGCCCAGGTGCTCTAGCATCAGCATGTTTACTTCATCAGGGCAAATAATTTGGAGGATTTTGCTTTATTGATGACGCTCCGCACCTTCTCATCGGTGAAATTAAGTGGTGCGCAGTCTTTTGGCATTTTGCGCAGCCTTCGGGTAACACACCGTTTGGCTTTGTCTACCGAAGGGTGCAGTGCGAATTGCCGGTTAAGATAGTTCACGCAGATCTTCGGGTCCGAAAAGATATTGCCCTTGTATTGAATTTCAACTCGGTCATCATTCAACATCTTTTCGGGTTAGATAAAGCCTTGACAGTAGTCCAAACTTCTTACTCAGAACTCATTGCAAGACTTCAGGTGCTCTCTCCTTTTTGTCCGCTTTTGTTAATTTACCATTTGCCGAATCTCCAAATGGAGATCCCTATTCAGGAAAAACAGGGATCGGGGATCACAGGGATTGGCATAGTGCAAGATCCTACGCTCATTAGCAGCTGCGATCACCTTGCTGAATTTGCGTTCCCCAACGATTACGTTCCTAGAAATAGTCAGAGAATGTGCTTTAATTCTTTAATATTCTTTAATATAAAAGTTCAATGATGACTTCGTATGAGGAAAATAACTATTTTTGGACCTAAGATATTTTTAAAAGATAAGATTCATATAAACGATCTTAGCGATTCAAAATAATGTAGGTGTACTACACGTTACCACTTAATTGCCCGTAACACCTTGAAAATGAACACAACCTACTGGCGCACACACATTCAGCCTAATGGCTAACAAATATGCAATCTCCTTCAGCTGAATTGGTTCCACGTCATCCGTTGGCAGTGTGGGAGTGAATGATTTTGTTGAAGTTAAGTGGCAGCACGCCAAGCAAATCTTAATGCCTTCGCGCACGCGCACAGCATTGTCTTAGGAGGGCTTGTGTTGTGTTAGTGTGTGCGTGTGGCTTAAATTGCTCCTGCCTCCTATTCGTGTATTTTATCACCTTTCGTTAGCCACATGCAATGCGTCGCTTGCTTATATTTCCCCTGTGCTTTTTGTTGACTTTGCTGCAACACAACACAATGAATTTGCAATTTGTTCCTAGTGACGTTGTGCTCCTTTTAATTGATTTACATACTTGTACATGAAATTTGTACGCTCGCATAAACATTTATTTGCTGCGGCGTTGGTTTACTGAATCGAGCGCGTTTCGGCCATTTGTTGATCATGTTCACAAATTTGTTTTCCACAACGGTATGCGGCGGATTGAATAACGAAAGGCGCACGCAGTCAATGCGGATACAAGCTCACCTATATATACATACAGACATACGCGTGTTTATGTGTGTGCGCTTTTTGTTCACACAATGTTTTATGGAGTTTGCTTTTGTTATAATTGTTCGGCAGGAAAATTCGTCTGAATTTTAAATACTTGTATGTAAATTTATGTATTTTTGGCAATGTTTTCTGCTTTTTCCCCCATTTGCATACTTCACTGGCAAGGCATTTTATTTACTCACATCACTAATGAATTGTTAACATTCGTGTAATTATGATGTTTTTTCGCAAACTTTGATTGATGGCGCTGAGCCACTTGGTGGACTGAACTATTAATTTGGCATAAGATATATTTACATATAAGAATTTAATTTGAGGAATTATTGATTCTCTTCTAAAAATTATTCCAAGAAAACGCATAAACGTTTTTAATAATTTTTATCTTTTACATTATTATTATTTTTTTTATATATAAAATACCGGTACTTTCTCGTTTTTGCGTTGGGTCATAAAATATTAGTTAAATGAAGGGAATTTTGCACATGAAATTTTATTTTTATTATTATTATTATTTTTTTTTTTTTTTGTAAAAAGGCCTTTACTATGTATTTTGCATTCTCTGCTCCTGAAAAATAATTTATTAAGTCGCTTCCCTGTAAACGATATTTGATGCTAATTTTATGAATATAAATTGATTTTCAAGACCTTCGACCTGCGCAAGACCAACATATAGTTGGCCATGAGTTAAACATTATATTCGAAGCTCAATCCCTACTAATTCATATGTTTGGCCTTGGGGCTTATTTGTAGTAAGACCGAAAGTTGTTTTCACTCGAAATTGAAGCCGTTTTATTGGGATTGGCAGATTACTCATCGGAATCCTCAGTATATGAGCTAAATGACCAGCTGATGGGCCGGTGATATCGGTTGCTACAATTAGTTTGTCCTTCAATTTTATAATTAGCAGTCTCGTCTCGTTGCAGATGCTTAAAGGAGTTAAATTCCTCAAAAGAATAATCGGAATTCCAATTTTTAAAGCCAATTCATGTGGTGGCAGTCCATAAAGGTTTAATGAATTTAAAAACTCCTTGGCATAATGGGTTGCATTTTCAATATTATCGATTTGTATTTTTTATTTCTCTGTGAACTTTTCAAAAAAGGAGTTTCTTAAGTCTTTTAATATTCTGTCCACGATTTATGAGCAGTTTTTCCATCCTTTAGAAGGGCTGCAGTAATTTCAAACGAAGCAACTTCTATCGCTCTTGTCCCCGTATTGTCTTATTTTAGTAAGTATTAAATTTGCAAGACACGTCTTGCCAGTTCCCTGGCGCATAAAAAAAAAATTTTTTTCTGTTATTATTCGCGCTATAACTCGCCCTTATCAGTTTGTTATAACTTATCTAACTGTTAAATAACATTCCCTGTCTAAATTTAACATACTCTATTATAAGTAAGTAATGATTTTTGTTTTAAAATTATGCTCATAAGTCGGTTAAAAATTAACATTTTCTGAATCATTTCAAACCATCCTTATTGGATTACCTTCAAAGTGGTTCAGGCCATTTTTATTTTCATAGAACGGTTTAGTCATCTAACGACGGATTCCTAAGACATATTGAAATTATGGATAGAACACTTCTCAAGTCTGCAGAATGGCAGTGAAAGCTTTAGAGGAGATGATGATGCCGATTTCGATGAAGCAGATCTGCCTATATTCTTATAAGATCAAATTGACGTATGAACTGAATCCGCTTGACCACTATATCACGACCATCGTCGTATATTCGTGAACTCGACTGAGCAGCAACTAGAAAATGATCCGAATTTTCATCGAAAATTCATCTTCAGCGATGAGGCTCATTTCTGGCTGAATGGCTTTGTCAATAAATAAAATATGCGTTACCTTTGCATCCCGAAAAAAAATTACGGTTTGGCCTTGGACTTGGATGTGGTACCAACAGGACGCCGCCAATAGTATCGGCCGATATATGCTTGGAAACCGTCAAAAAATTGAGCTCATCTACAAGCCCGAGTTCCATACATAATTGAAAAACCCGTTATGCAGTCTCCTTCCAGTGACCATTCTCTGACGTAATGCGATGAATATTTATTGATTTAATGGCTTCTGGCTGGAAGACACTGCAGTACTCCGATAGCTTGAAGTGTCGCTTAAAATCTAGCTTAGCGCAATACATCCAGGCGTCCACTCCATCAGTCATTTTTGATTCGTCCGTGTAGATCCTGAAAGTTTCGCGGGTGGGTTGCGTGCCTATTGTATGGTCTACTTCAATCACTGAACCACTGCTCATCGAGCTATTTCCGAAGGTTTTTGTAGAAAATTCATCTAATGCCGCCAATCTTGCAGCTGGTTTCGCTGACGAGTTTACCAGTGTAATGCCAATTGATGACAAGTTTGTGCAACCGTTAGAAGTATCCCATTGTAGCTTCATGCAAAGATCTGCGTCGTTTTTACACCAGAAAATTCAGTATGATCATGAAACTTCTACTATTACGAATAATACAAAGTTATATTAGAGAGACCAACTGAGAAATGTTAAATATTAGGTTGTCAAAAAAGTCCTGCGGTATTTTCGCTAGTTGGCGCTGAGAGCGCGTAGTCCTAGTTTTATTCGTCGCATCGGGTCATGCTATACCTTTTTGGAAAGCTCAGTTCACGCACTAACACGTGTTTGATTGATTTCTTTTCTTTTAAGTTGTTCGTGAGTTATAACGTCGCAAACATGGAGCAAAATAAAGAGAAAATACGGCATATTTTACAGTACTACTACGATAAAGGCAAAAATGCATCTCAAGCCGCCAATAAAATTTGTGCAGTTTATGGACCCGATACAGTTTCCATTTCCACCGCACAACGATGGTTTCAACGTTTTGGTTCTGGTGTAGAGGTGGTCGAAGATGCGCCACGCTCCGGAAGGCCTGTCGTCGAAAATTGCGATAAAATCGCTGAATTGGTCGAAAGAGGCCGGCATAGTAGCAGCCGTAGCGTCGGTCAAGAGCTGGGCATGAGTCAACAAAAAAAATTTTATGAACAATTGAAAATTCAATAAAAAATACCGCAAGACTTTTTTGACAAACTATTATCATGGAAGTGGAACAATATAGTACAGTATGGTAAATCCTGCAGAAATATTACTTAAGCTTAAAAGGTTGCTCCATTTTAAACTTTTTATTCGAGTAAAAGCTATTTAGTTATATAAGTTTATTAGGTTCGCACAAGAAATTCACGACATTACACTACGATTGCGGCGGTAAAAGTTCAAGTATTTCATGCTTGAGTAAAGTTTACTTTACTCCATGTAAAGTAAACAGTACAATAAGTACTAAAGCCAACTACAATGTATTAAAGTGTCAAGGGTCATAAAAAAATGCCAAATTGGCTACGGCATAGCAATCGAGCTCCTCTTTTATTCAAATTTATTTTTATAGAGCATCAAACCAACCGACCAACTCGCCAACAACTCCAATCACTCCACCATCGCACCCGAAAAACCGTCAAAATGGAGGTTAGCGCAGTCGTTGTAACGAAAGCGTGGCGCATTAAATTAGCTGTGATTTTTGTTATTACGTATTGTAATTATATTGCTACTCCTCCTCGCCTTCCTTAATTTGTCTATTATGAATTTTTGTTTGCTCTCTGCCTACAAGACTGGCTAATTGCCGTGCGTAAAGTGCGAATAATGTAATCAAATAAATGAAATGCAATAAATTTTATTTACCCAACTTTTTACCATTTCTTTTACATTTTTGTTGTATTTGTTGTAATTTTTTTTTTTTTTTTGTTTGTAGGTTTGCGGATGGTCGGCAAATTGGCGGACATGATTTCGCACTGCGCTACAAATGCGTGTGAGTGGGGGTCAGATAATTGCGCTACAATGGCCCGTTACTGATTTGGGTCAAAACACTCGCTCGCTCGTTCGCCAAGCGTTTGCCGCGCGGTCAACGAAATTACATAAGACTTGTGTACGAATTGTTGGTGTCGAAAAAGTACTGACAGTCGCGGAGCAATATGAAAAATTTATGACTTTTTGGCTGACTGAAAATTGGTCACAATTGTAAATGAGAAAAGGTAAAATGTGTTAAATTACGAAGTTTAGAAAATTTGCATAGCAATTTAATGAGCAAACTGAATATTGTACAAACATGCTAAATACTTTCATTTGGAAAATATGAATACTCATTTTGAAAAACTTTTTACACAGCCATAGGACAACTAAATTCTTAAGTCACGAACTTGGCACATACTATGGCAGGGCTTTTCGGGCCAAATAACTTTGATATTTGAATTTTTCAGATACATTTTTATGTTACGCGAAAAAAGTGTTAATGTAAAAGTTGCAGACTTTGTTTTTACCTGCAATTTTGTCATATAAATTTTTCGATTCGTTTTGCCGGACCGTGTTTAATGCTTGAAACATCAACCGCACAGCTCCACTTACCATCCTCAATCACAAATCGTTTATAAATTAAATCGTAATAAATTAAATTATTTATAAATTAAATTATTATTTAATAATAATAATTATTAAATAATAATTTATTTTTAATTAAATTATTATTTAATAATAATAATTTATATCTTTCGTGTCCAATGCCTTACAACTTATACTGTTATTTTCTTGTTCTCAAAAATTATAAACCCTGATCTATTAGCAAATACTTGCTGAAGACTTTTTAAAACAAACTTGTCATTAGCCAAATTCAGCAAAAAATCAAGGTTGCGTAAAATAGTAACTAACTTCTATTTTAATTGCCTTTCTCTGAGCGATATATTGAAAAAACATTGAAAGTGAAAATGAAATTTACAATAAAATAATTTTAATATTTTCGGTCCCTTCTCATTACAGTAGATGATGATGGTGTCCATTCAGGATAATTCGGCAATGTTCCAACCATAAACTAAGTATGATCCGTCAGTTACCGATTGCCTATCTTAGACCTAAATAAGTTCTCCATCCAATATAAAATATTGAAACACCTCTGCGGGTTGAGAAACATGTCCTCTTCAGCCGCTGTTAACGTTTTGTACCCGAATATATATATGTCATCATAAATTCTTATAAATAGTATATTTTATATCCACTGCAGTATAAGTAACATTCTTCAAAGCTCATATATAAAGTCAGTGCCTTTCTTTCATAACCTGAGAACTCGATTAGTTTATGCGAACTAGTTTTTAAGATATTAATCTCAAGTTCTGCACCTGTCTATTTCTCACAAAGCAGGAGAAGATATATTCACGAAATTCGGCATGACTTATTGTCGCAGGAATTGAAGTAATATTTGCAAAAATTATTCCGAAAGGTTCACTATACCATATAGCTGCCATACGAACTGAACGATCGGAATCAAGAACTTGTATTGAAAACTTGTTCATTTCAACAGTTATCTTCACTAAGTTTGGCATGTGTTGTTAACTAAATCATCAAATTGTTTATAGCAAGTCCTATAGCAAATAGTTTCCATACAAACTCAAAAATGAAAGTTCTTGTAAGGAATCTTTGCATTTGTGAAAGGATTATAGCTTCCGTACTACCGGAGCTAACATTTTATTTTACTTAAAAAGTAACTTACAAAGTAACGCCGAAAAGTTATTTTCAACATTGTTAATACTTTTTATTTTACAGTAACAAATTGGCAGTTTTTCGCAAAAAATCACTTTTTCCTTAAAAATGTTCACACAAAAAAAAAAAAAATTAAACATTGAAATTTCGTAAAAGCCTTCGACGCTATCTGGGGAAAACTACTATCCAACTTAAGTTTTTTGTGCTCGGGTTATCCAGCACCATGTTATAAAAGTCACCCCAAACACCAGAAACACATTCGAATAATTCCTGCAATTTTTGTAGTTTTTAATATTTCGTCGTAAAAATTTTACACAATATCAAATTTAAATATATGTAGTATTAGTTTTAGTAAAGAGAATTTAACTAAATCGTTACAAACATTCAGAAATACATCCTGTTTTTGCACGAATTACCTTAACAATTTTCATTACCATATAACTAGTTATTAATATAGTCTGAACAGTTTCTATTTATCAGTTAGGGATTTCTATTATTCCATGCGAGGATAGAACCTTCCAACTAAGTGGAGGTCTTTCTCTTCCCTCGCTTCCCCCGGCGGGTACTGTGGTCAGCACGCAAAAGACCATAAATCTTCCGCAGAACCTTTCTCTCCAAAACTCGCAACGTCGACTCACCAGTTGTTGTCATTGTTCATGCCTCTGCACCATATAGCAGGACTGGAATTGTGAGTGACTTATAGAGTTTGTTTTTTGCTTGTCGAGAGAGGACTTTGCTTCCCAATTGCCTACTCAGACCGAAGTAGCACCTGTTGGCGAGTGTTATCCTGCGTTGGATTTCCAGGCTGACATTGTTGATGGTGTTTATACTGGTTCCAATATAGACGAAATTATTAACAACTTCGAAGTTATGACTCTCAACAGTGACGTGGCAATCAAATCCCAGACCCTTTTGCTTTGCTACATTGTCCAGTCTGGAGAAAGCAGAACTAATGGAGCGGGTGTTGAGGCCAATAACATCAATATCATCGGCGTAGGGAGGCGCCTTGTCTGAAATCTCGTTTGGTATCGAACAGCTCGGAGAGGTCCTTCCCGATCCTGATGAAGCCTTTGCTGCTCCTTTTCGGGCTGTCAAAAGCAGCTTTGAAATCGACGAAGAGGTGGTGTATGTCGATTTTCTTTTCACGGGTCGGTCACTAGATCACCTTTGGGGGTTCTACAAGAGTATGCTCTGGTCTTGAGACTTTATGTTAGCTGCCGCATATTTTCGCAGAATTTTCGAGCATTACCCCTGTCGGCCAGCTTATCAAGCTCTTCCTACTCATGCATTTCGGCCTCTTTCTCTTTCTGTCTGCAAATGCGTCTCGCTTCCCTCTTCAACTCTTGGTATCTGGTATCACGTGTTGCGGTCGATCGTAACGTTGCGAGGTAGGCAGTCTGTTTTCTCTCCGCTGCGACACGGCACTCCTTGTCGTAACAGCTGCGTTTTTGCTTTTGCATTCTCCGAAAATCAATGGTTTCGGTTGCAGCTTTACATAAGCTGCCGTCTCAGAGTTGTTGACAAGTGCTCTTAGAGAGCCGGAGTGCAAGTTGAGTAGAAAAAAGTGTTCGGCTGTCTGTTGTGATTGCAGCATCTCGACGTCGAACCTTGCTTGTGTTTGTTGGCGTGCGTTTTTTGCTGCACAGAGGAGGGTGCGAATCTTGGTTGCAACCAGATATTGGTCCGAGTTGATATTAGGACCTAAGAGCGCGCGCACATCTAAAACACTATCTTCCGTCCATCACAACATGATCGATCTGGTTGGTGGTTTTTCGATCCGAAAACAGCCAGGTTGGTTGATGAATCTTATACTGGAATCTAGTACTACAGATAACCAGATAACCATATTTCGAAGTCGATCAGCCTCAACCCATCAGCTGCACCTTCCCAATTAAGTGACCGCACATTCCATGTGCAACGTTATCTCCGTCTCTCATCCGAAGCTGCTTGTTGTTTTTCATTATCCCCTCCCTGCGGAGGGGATGTTTCGCCTTCAAACGGATGTTCGTGGCTACCCAAAGGTTACTTGGTCAAAGATCGGAAGTAGTGAGCTGCTTGAGCCATATGTAAAAGAATCGTTTTTGGCCACTCCCAAGTGAATGACGATCAGAGTACTTTCTTCATCCATTCTCCGTTTGTTTTTATGTATCAATATTCACTGTCATAATATTTAACGTAAACAGATTAAATGTTTGATGCATAACTGTGTAAAGTGAAGATGGTGCAACTTTTTGTTTTTTTTTTTTAATAGATCACGTTATTGGCTTTACAAGTAAAACGTCTTGGGAAAAATAATAAATATAAAAATCTATGAACACAACAATTATTCACAACTTAAAATTTTTTGTGCCCAATTTCAAGTTCGTGTCTTAGGTCTTTCGTATTCATTTCTACATATTGTCATCTAAAATGCAAAATAACGTAACATTTCATAAGTTTACATTCGAAAGAAATAATAACGAAACAAAATTAGAGTATTCGTTATAAAATTATTATATATTGGTTATTATATCTGACAACGATTTTCAATTTTTTTTTTTTTTTTTGTTTTGATGATACGTTGTTTTGCATTTTAGGTGACGATATGTATCATATAATGAGCTTTTCATAAAAATACTCGCAAAATTAGATTAAAATTTCTTAAGCTTAAATTTTAAACTGGAAATGAGACAGACTAAAATATTAGTATATCTATGCATATATAAGTATATACATATATGTATATATAATTTGCTGGCAATTTCGCGCTTTTGTGGGCCTGCCCGCTATTCACAATCCTTTTACAACTCCTTAGCTTGCAATTTGAATACAGGAAAGGCGTGATAGCGAGCACAGGTGCATGTGTTTGCAAATCAAATTTTCTAGCAGACACATTACGCTTTCTTAACGCTGAAAGAGCTAATTGAATAAGCCTTTGCTTGATAGACACCTATTCGAATGGCCACTAACAGTTAAGCACCGTTAAAAATACAAACACACATACACACATGTCAAATAAAGTAAAGATATAAAAACAAAAAAGAATGGTAAATAATTACCCTGAAGTGTGTTGGCTAATCCAACTGGCAACAAGTAATTACACTCAAGCCGACAATTAATCTAGAAAATCTCTCAGCTCGCATTGCACTGCAGCCGCCGCCGATTCGATTGGATTTGAATTGTGTATCGCACGCGAAATTTGCGACGGCTGTCCAGTGTGGTGGATGCCGATGGCAATACCGATACCGGCTGCCAGGTGATGCCAACGAATCGGACAGTACGGCAGCCACATACTAACTCAAAGTGGACGTCTGACACACACACATACACGAGTGAGACTGCGTATATATGTATGTGTATATGTGTGTGTGAAAATGCTAAAAAATTGCAGCATTTAAATTGTACAAAAATATATCGCTACATATATAGTATATTTTTCGCCTTTTTTCCGCAATCAAAAGTGGCAAAATGATGGAATTGAAACTTTGGTATGTGGCATTTATAGTTTATAGTTTACGAGTATAACGGCGAGTGTTCAGTGTGAATGAGTGTGTGTGTGTGTGTGTGTGTGCTCTTAAATTGAAATTACTTGTAATTATGGTAAATTCGGTTGAGCAACAGTGACGCCCGTGTTTGACGAAACTGAGTCATGCGATGTAGAAATTTCTGCGCCAGAAACATGCAAAATTAACGCAACGAACATTTCTAAAGGCTGAATTAAAATACTAATGACAGTTCGTTTAAAATTTTGCAGAAATGTTAATGGTTACTCATTTGAAAATTATATTGTTTATGGCAATGACACAAATTTTTTTTCCAAAATTTTTGCCAAATTCGATAATTAGCCTCAATAAAGCAAAAAAAAAAAAATATTGCAACTCGTCAGAAGCGGTTAGAATGTCAATCAATGGCAGGTTTTTAGCGCAATTTAGTTGAGTGTTTTATGAATAAAATTTGCAATTAAACTGGCGCAATGATACTTTCGTAAGATATGGGGTCACTGGGGTCGTGTTATACAAGCAATGAACAATATTTTAACGTATTTCTATTGATATATATTGAAAATACACTACAATCGTGATTTTTTATCTTTAAATTCCTACAGGGCAGAGGTATTTTAGTGCATCGCTTTGACTTTAGACGCATATTTATCAGAATCGTTCACTCTACAATAGTACGCGGTGCAACAAAGTCTTAACTCACACCGGCGACATAGTACGGGGCTCTAAACCCGTTTTATATATCTCGTAAATGATGGGAGCTGTAGAAAAAATTTCCTAAAAAAAATTTGTAGGAAATTATATTGGCTATAAAAAAGGTTCGAAGTCAAAATCGCTATCATTAGTACTTATCGAGGTATTCGGCTTTTTAAGTAAGGCTTTATAGAATTTTTATAGATGGTATGTATTAAAAAATCTATGGAAATTGTTGACAACAGCGCGCCAGTCGTTTCTTCTTTTCGCAATGTGGCCCCAATTGGAGATTCCAAGCGAGCCAGGTCCTCTCCACCTGGTCATTCGAACGGAGTGGAGGTTTTTCTCTTCCTTCGCTTCACCCGGCGCGTACTGCGTCGAATAATCTCAGAACTGGAGTGTTTTTTAATGTCGTCGTATTTCTCATACAGCAAAATCTATATCCTTCGCAGAAATTTTCTCTCGAAAACTCATGAGATTTTGTCATCGTCATGTCCGTAATTACTGTGTCAAATATGAGCACGATTTGTTTACAGCAAGTCCTCAGTGGTAAGTTGCGATTTTTACAATAGATAAAAATATTGAATAAAGAATTTGTCTCAAATTATGCATTTTTAACTAAATTTTGTGTGCGAAATTGTTGCGAATGTTGGAAAAGGCTTACGATGATTGAGTTTTCTCAAAAGCACAAGCCTACGAGTGGTACAAAGCTTTCAAAGACAAAGCTTTTCAAAGATCGAGAGAAGATGTGTCTTCGTCTGGATAACCGTCGACCTCTTCAATTGATGAAAATATTAAAAAAGTTAAAGCTATAGTGGTTGAAGTGTTAGAGAAATGGCTAGAGAGCTCATCTTTCGCGTGTTCATTCAAATGATTTCGATTGATATTCGGTATATATATTGGGTATGTGACGTTTCCTTGCTAGACTCGGCGCCACAAAAAGCTAAATTTTGTCGAAAAGAGTACCATAAACAGGCCTCCTTGGATATTTTTGATGATGCGTATTCCGATCCCACATTCATGGATAGCATTATAACTGTCGATGAGCTATTGATTAAGTCAACAATCATTGGAATGGAAAAAAAACCACGCCAAAACCGCTCAAAAATCAAGGTGATGCTCATTGTTTTTTTCGATRTTCGTGGTTTGGTGCATCATGAATTCGTTTCGCGGGCACAAACGGTCAATAAGGAGTTCTATTTGAAGCGTTCGCGTGAGAATATCCGCCAAAAACGTACACGTTCATAAGGTACCATCGCATCGAGCCACGATTGTTACCTAATTTTAAGCCAAAAACGCAGAATCCATTGCGCTGAACCCTCGCATTCACCAGATTTAGTTTTTTGAGATTTTTTCTTGTTCACCACATTAAAAGTGCCCTTCCGTGGAACTCGTTTTCAGTCGATCAAAGAGATATAACATAAATGGCTGAAGGAGCTGAAGGCCATCCCAAAAAGTGTTTATAAAAAGTGTTTCGAAGACTGAAAGAATCGTTGGTATAAGTATATTACATTTGGTGGGAACTGCTGTGAAGGAGAGAAAATAAATATTGATGACAAACGTCTTGTTATTACAATATGGTGCTGAAATCAAATTTACATTTTCTGCAGTAAGTTAAGGAACGAAGAAAACGTAAGAGACCAATTTGTAGACCATTCAATTACCTACAAAATCAACAAAACGAATTTGTTTTCATGTACAAGGTGTGTTCCAAAGTAAACAGGACTTAAAAAAACAGAACAAATGGTTTCTTCGGCAAAATCAATTTATTTTATTCAAAATAGCCTGCTTCTGCTTTAATACAACTTTTTGCATGGTCCAAAAACATGTCGAACAAGTGTTTTAGCTCGTTGGCCGGTATAGCGCCAGTATGCCGTTGCAAGCCTTTTGAGTGGTCTCTACGCCTGCATAACGCTTTCCTTTCATGGGCAAATGCATTTTTCCGAAAAGGAAGAAGTCGCACGGTGCCTTATCAGGTGAATGGTTAATGGTGAAAATGTGATTTTTAATCAAATAATCGGTCACAGTAATGTCCTTCGTATGTTGGATTCTGAGCACTTTGTAGTCGTCAGTCAATTTGTGTGGAAGAAGCAGTGCACACACCTTTCGTAATCGATGTTTTAGAGATATTTTTTTTTGTCATGAATTTCAATGCTGATTTCGGCTGATTTTTGTTGAACTCACGCACAGTTTCGATGGAATTTCCGGTGATCGCGGATTTTGATTGGCCCTCATGTTGATCGTTAACGCACCACTCGACATATAGATGGCGCTTCCAGTGGCGCTAGATTCAAAATTTCAAAATGTCCTGTTTACTTTAGAACGAACCTTGTATATCACGGTAGGAATCGACAAATTTATGCGCAGTATTAAGAAATTTGAGAGCGAGTGAGAGCAAAAGGTCAAATGAAAGTCTTAAGAAAGGGCGTATGTGTTAATAGAAACTAAACTAACTAATAAAGCAATAATTACAGACTCTTCGAACTGCTCTCGTACAAGCACGCACGACTACAGCAATTATAATTAACAACGATAATGGGCAGCCTGGTTAGCACTAAAATATCTATTTCTTAAGCTGTATTTTGCTGCTAACTTACAATGCTTATAGGCATTATTACGCATGTTGGAAAATAAACGCAGTGGGCAGCCCACTGCGGACACCACTACATATACACATGTATCGATTTTAATAGCGAAGCTAGGCGCGAGACTTGGCATTAACAACAGTGGACACATGTTGCTTATGACTTAGTCTTATCGCAGTTGATAGGCGACTTATTATTTATGTTCATGTGTGCGATAAGAAAGAGTGTTAACAAGCGACCAGCGACAGCAACAACAAGCAGGTATACATATATGTAAATAGACACACATACAATGCGCTCTATATAACAATTGCTACAAATGTGCGCAAACCTGCATACAAAATGCAAATATTGCCTTCGCAGAGCTGAGTTAGTTGCAAGCAATGCTGTGTGGCAGCAAAAATCGTTGTGGTGGCAGCAACAGCAATACCAGCAGCAATTAGAACGCTCATTAGAGAAACGCAACTGTGGCTGTACGATAAATTAACATCAGTAGCGCAGCAGCAACAACAACAGCGGCAGTGGCGACTGTCACTATTTAAAGTAGACAATAACAACAACAACTGCGCGCAAAATAAGAGCAGCCATAACACATTCATAGCCAGTTGTCAGTTGATAATAAGTCACAGTCGTAAACAGTAGCAACACTTGTGTGTGCAACAACATGCTACAGCAACAGCAACAACAAGTACGCATATTGCTGTTGTTGTGACTGTAACTGTGACTGCAATGACAGTAGTCGGGCGCGCATGCACCGGCATAGTGATTAAGTGCGATTTATGCTTGCACAAAGTTGTTGTCGTCGTTGTAGTTGTTGTTGCTTTTGCTATAAGTAACCGTAATTCTTGTTGCAGCAGCAGCAGCAGCGACTAACTATTGCAACTTTGTAGTGTGTTGATTTAAGCGTTTGAAATTGTAGCCTACCTCATGTGAAGGCATGTCGGGGCACAAACAAACACACACATGAAGGAAATCACACATTCACACACACATGTGGTCACATCATTATTATGCGTCAGCTGCAAACTAGTAAGCCATATAGTTGCATATACCTGTGGATATTTGTTTGCTGTCCTGTCACCAGCCAGCTGCGCCATCATCAATATATTGCCCGGCAGAACCGTGCAACGAAGTTTTTTTTGTCCACTTTTCACCTTCTAGTCGGCAACTGGTGCTGGCAACAGCGCTTGCGTCAACTTTAGTTGACTTGTTGTCACAGCAAAAGCAGCAAGCAGCAAGCAGCAAACAGTTTGCTATTGCTAGTTGCTTATGCGCAAAGTTGTTGCTGTTTTTTGCACATTGTCACTTAGCGGCAGTCAAAATTGAATTTGAAAGTCCAGTTGCAGCATTGTCCTGCAACTTTTTCCCCAGCGCCTCAATGGCTGACGAAATGTCTCTGTATATTGTGGTCGCTGTTGTTGTTGTTGTTTGTACACTTCTTGCTGTCAGCGTTGTATGCTCTTAGTTTTAATTGATTTGTGTCCACGCTGCAGCGTTGGCAACAACAGCCACTTGACAACCTTTTTGCTGTGCACTTTTCTATTTTGTTTTATTTTATTTGATTTCTTCGTTTATTTATTGTTTTCCTTTGCACACTTTTTACAATTATTTTTGCTGCTACAATTCAATTATTAAACTATAAATGCGTTTGTCTGCCGCTTCGTATATATGTGACTGCGACAACAGTTTGCGCCAATTATTGTCGGACACTCATTGTTTTTTGCCAACGTCACCGGCGGAATACGTACACAGAGCTGTGACAATGCGACTATGACAAACGAGACAGTTCAAAATATTATTATACCCGTGTATAATGTTGGCAACGTGGAAACTGTTTTTGCCAATAGTAAAATAGGATTTATATATGTATGTGATATTTGGCGCGTTCAACAACGTCTCTATGGAATCTATATTGAACAATATAAAGTTAATAGGTGTTGATCCTACTATACAACGCTGGATATAAAACGTTTTGTCCTCTAGACGGTTAAGAGCAGAATCGAACGACGCTAAAATTACTAAAAATTTCTGTAGAGGTACTCCGCAAGGTGAAGTGCTATCTCCGCTTCTATTGACATTAATGGTGAATAGCTAGGGAACTTGGAAGCAAGGCCCCTAAGATTGTGGCATGTGCGGACGGGTAGATGTCTACAGACCATTAGCAGTATTGTGATCACAGTCCAGAATTGAGCATCGCAAGCGAATCTGGGGTTGAAGTCAGCACAAAATTCCTCTATGGAGGTTCCTTTCGTTAAATGGAGCACAAATCTCTCAAGGACTGAACCAGGTACCTTGGGGTAGTATTGGACAGCAAACAGAAGCACAAAGTGGAAGAAAGAGTGAGGAAAGCATGCTTTATATGCGTGTAGGCAGATACTTAATACAAGCTGGGGTCTCTCTCCCGCTCTCATGCACTGATGTTACAAAGCTATTGTAAGACCGATGTACGCAAATCCACCTACCGGAAGACCATGGAAAGGGTTCAGAGGCTCGCTGTGCTATGCATAACAGGAGCTTTACCAAAAACTCCATTGGCGGCTTTTGAACTGGTACTAAACCTGCCATCTATAGACGTCTTCGCTGAATACTACACAGCAAAACCGGCGGAATGACTACTGGCTGTAGGAGAATTTACATATAGAATATCAAGGCATAGCCGGGTGGGTAATGGCGGCAGGACAAACACCGACTACATGATCTCACTTTTATACTGGGAAAGAAGATTCAAAGTCAATATAGAAAAAGATGGCTGCCGTAAAGGTATGTTAGCTACGTCCAACACCCTAAACATCTGTACAGATGTCTCGAAAATGAAAGATGAAGTTGGTGCGGGAATATACTGAGCTACTATTCATAATAATTCTCTGGGAAAATATCTTGCAAAGGTTTACAAAGGAACGGTTACACCAATCTCAAGTATTTATTTCAAAATCTAACGTTCTGCGGTGGAAAACTTACAGAACACATATCGCACACATCAACACTGAGGCTTATTTCCCACTTAACGGTATATTAGTAAAATTTAATAGTTGAGGAATAAGCAAGCTTAAAACCACAGGTATTCCCTGTATCTAGAAAAAGTTAAATTTTAATTTTTTGTGGGTGTATACGTATTGTCGATGGGCCTCTTTTTTTGCTTCTTTTTGAATTTCCATGTAACAGCAAATTGTCTAAGTTCTATGACTATACTTGTAGTTAAACTGTGATTGCATCAAACACAAAATGTATGCTGATTAACACACCAAGATGATTACGTTTGAAGTCAACACTGCGTGAGTTACTGAGGTTGGTACTGGAAAATGTGGTAAATATCTAAGAATATTTTGTGTAAGTGGTAGTTGTGATTATACATAACACAAACTGTGATTTATTTACAGAAATTTCGTACAAGTAATGATTTTAAACTCATTATTTTTTTGTAAGTTACGACATAAGTAAACGCTTGGCGTGATCTCTTTAGTTGGAAATGAATCGTTAACTGCCATCATTATTTCATATAATTTAATAATATTTCTAAGAATTTAGTTTTATTATAAATAAGGGTGTGCCATTATGTTTTGAAAAGAATTTCGGGCAAGTGACCGAAGCGACCGGTCTAGCCAATAGGCTTTCGGCCATTTTTGCAGCAATTGGGGCCGTATATCAACTACTACAATAATCAAAAAATAGTAAGACATTCTTCATAATTCTAAAGTTCGAAATTTACTCTTCAAAACAAAAAAAAATGCATATGAACACGAAATATATAACAAAGATGGCCAAAAGAAAGAAATATATAGAAATGTGAATAATATAAATTCAAAGCAGATAATAGTTTTAAAATTTCCATTACTTCTATTGGATTTCCGTCCGAATTTAATACTTCCTTATTTATTACATATTCATTTTGTTTTTGAACGCGAATATTTTAATAGGAGTCGCCTTGTGCTTGGTATGTTTCGGGTGCAAAAATGCCGAACATTGCATGCAGAAAAACCGCCATAATTAAAATATAAATGCCAGTATTTGTTTCCATGCATTTACTTGCTACATGATTATGCAATAAATGTGACATAGTGACATATTAATAGGCATTTAAATAAATATGTTCATAGCTAAGACTTAGCCGTTTGTTTTGTCCGCCGACAAATCACCCAATTTTTTATTAGTTTGCTATTAAATGTGAAGTTGAAAGTGAGAGTAGTTTTCTGTAGAAAATATAAATTATTATGTAAGCATGCTTAGTGTCACTGTGGCATGCATCTATTTCCCGAAAATCAAAATATTAGCAGTTCAATGAATTTTTGATGTGGGTTGATGAAATGACTACTATAAAATGAGAGCCAAACTGTTATGTATTGGAAATTTTAATTTCAAAATATTTAAATTTCCAGAAAAGCAAGCGAAAAAATTATTTTTTCTTTTACACATCTAATCTCGTATTACCTACTGAATGTATGTGTATACTATATGATTAATATTGAACTTTACCCAATTATTGGTTAAGCTCTATCTCTTGGATATTTTAGAAGAGTTAAATTTTGAATGTAACTATTTGAGTGGTTGGTTGGTTTAAACACTAAAAGGTATCTGCCTTCCACAATAAGCAATAGCAATATAAAAAAGTATCCTTTTGAGCCACAATCAAGAGCTTTGAAAACGTCTATCACCCAGGTTAGTGAGAAAAAAGTCGATAATCACTTTTTGGCCGGCCACAAATTGAAGATGGACGATATAGCTGATATAGTTGGTATCTCAAAAACTGCTGCGGCACTTCCTTGAGTCAATTATGGGATGGAGAATCTGTGGGCGCGATGGACAGAACAAAGGGAAGGGCAATTTTTACACCACTTCACTTGTTTCTGGGTCACAATCGAGGATGTTTCTGTGTCGATTCATGGTAGTTGCTCAAAACTTGTACCACTGAAACACAACTGAAACCACCAGACAATTCTGCTCAGAACAAGATGAAAACTTTTCCGGCCAATAAGTTAATATGATGCCAACCGTACCATTTCTTTTCTTCAGAAGTGCAAAAGGGCAACCTATTTACATTATTATGTCGGTTATCTTGTGAATATACAGAGCCGCGGAAATATTATCACTAAATCCACTCATGTAGTGCATGTCGCCTCCTAGTTGATGCATCCTGAGTAACGCTGAATGACCTGCGGCTGTCACAGTCATTCAACTCCTGAACAATTTTAGCTTTGAAACTGGATTATAAGTAGAATTAGCTCTATAAGATCTTGGTAAAACCCTGAGCTGGTGGTTACGGCATTCTGACACCTGAGTATGATAGGATGATCAGAAATAGCTGACGGTTTACTATCAGGAGTTCTCTATTAGCTCCAGCTTCGGACTTCCTGACTTTGCAATGTTTTCCAACTAAGTAGATTTACTGCTCCGGAGTGCAGTCTCCTTCAGAGAAGTGACCATCCACTGAGATAGCAGAGTGGCGATACTAGCCTTGCACTCATTAACAGTGCGCTCAGGGTTGGTCAAGGTGTGCCTAACCTCACTATCAATAGCAACGAGTATCTTTGTGATAAGACTGGTAAGAGTACCAGACCACAGCAGAATCGTAGGATATTGTAAATCTAATAAGCTAGCAAGTAAAGGCGTCCTAGAATCGCTATTGGTAGAATGGAAGCAGGTCGGTGCTCCCGTAACCACTTTTGTTCTACTACTAGAAAGCTGAGCTCCGAGACAGCTAAGCCACCATTGGTATATGCACTGTCGCAATAGTCTTTTGGAAGTGTTGAAGCATTTTGCTAATATATAAGTTCGAACACAGGAGTTCTTCTTTTCTATGGTTTCCCAAAGTACCACATATAGCAGTCCATGTCCAGCTATCAAACCTGGCCTAAGCTAGTCAACTCATATATAATCAAATCATGGAATGTGGGTGTAAAAATCAAAATAGAAAACACACATTTCGGAAGTGGAAGAGTGAAAATGTAGGCTATAAAACAAAAAGCAAAAAAAAAACATCTCTCCTTCCTTTCTTATTAAAACAAAATATCACAGAAAAAATTACACTTATCTTCATCACCTAACAAACTAGCAAAAAATCGTATAAAATTATTTTACGAGTGACGTGAAATAAGCGATGCCACATTATAAACATATATATATGGAAATAAATACAAACAGTCATAGTCGTACATGTACACAGGTACATATATGTATGGTGTAATTTGTTGGCAGCAACAGTTTAGATTTTTGTGTGAGTATTCGATAGGTGGCAAAACATAATTTCGTATGATTGTATAAACATAAGTTATTCATGTATAAATGTGTGCAACTGAAATAAATACATAAAATTGTACGCAGGTGTATAATGACAGTGACGGCTTCATCAACAAAAAATTGTTAATATAAGAAATAAATAAAACATTGTGAGAAGCAATAAAACACAATTAAGACACTGGACAACCACAACAAATACATATATAGTATATATTATGTAGTAGTAAATATACACATAAGTATGTAGGCATGTTCATATTATATGTAATAGCTAAGAAAAAACTGAAGCGTTTAAAAGTGATAAAACAAAATTAAAGACCTCTTAGCGGAAAATTAAAAATAAAAACCAACAACAATAAAAAATGCAATAACTGCAACATCATGCCACAGTTAGACAGGTGTGTATGTGTGTGCAAACGTTGTTTGCGCTGAGATTTTTATGTAGTTGCGTATTTCTGTTTGAAATTTTACTGTTGTTATTCCAGAATTGTGAAGAATGCTTAATTCACATTCGCAGATAATCAACTCATGCTAGTAAGCTACCTTTGTCAAAGATTTCAAATGCACAACAACAATTTATTAGAAATGAATGGTTAGTGAAAATTGGGAAACATATTTTAGCTGCGTGCAAATGATGGGAACCGTAGTTACACGTATTTACTAAAGAAAAAGTAAACAAAAATAAATAGAAAAAAAGAAATAAAAATAACTAAAAAATGAAAAGGAAGTGGAAAAAACATAAGAAAATTAAAAAATTAAAAATAAAATGAAAAAAATAAACAAAGCTTAAAGAGAAATGAAATATTTTGGAAGAAATAACAGTAACTACATATAAATGTGTTTTTCATTGATATTGTGCACGCATTTCGAAGAAAATTAAAATCTTAATTCGTGTGCCGGAAGTCTACCATTATCCGCACAGTGTAAAATTTTGTAAAATTATTGGGAATTAATGACTGAAAAAATCACTTTAAAACAAGAAAAAATGTTAACTTCGACTGCAACGAAGCTGTAATGCTTTTCATAGGTGTATTTTTTATAGCTGGAGATGGAGTGCAACGACATCTATTGACAAAATACGAAAATGCTGTTTCGACTACCCAATATTTTTCTTGATTTCAATCGGCCATTTTTAACGTAGTTATACTCTATAGTGGTCCGTACTGAATAATATGTTCGGAGATTTTAGCGTGGCCTGAAATAACAATTCGTACAAAATTTCATGAAGATATCTTGTCAAACACAAAATTACTCAACAAATCTGAGGGAAAAATTTGCGACTGATATGCTAAGAGGTCTCCAGCCAATGTAGATTATCACAATGCTCCGATACATTTTAGTCTGATTTTCGATAGATTTTCCGATTATTTACGAATGATTCTGTAACTTTTTCCGATTCGCCGGTTATAAATAACCAGTTCGGAAAATATGTTAATTAATTTAAAGAGGAGACTTCAAATACGGCTCTATGCTACTATAGCGAAAATGGCTTTATAATCCGACGACGTCTCTAAACTTCGGAACATTCTTAAAGGTATTTGGGAATGTTTGTTTCATGCTACAACAACGAATTGAGAAACAAAAATTCATTGAAAGAGCTAGAGTCAAAAATGCATGAAAAATAGTAATCCCCTGAGCAGATTTGTTTGTATTTTCTTCTTTTGTATTGGCTTAGACACCGCTTACGCCGAATTTAGAATATCGCGCTGGTCTTTCCAGCTGAGTGAATGTCTTCCTTTTCCTCTGTTCCCTCCGGTGGGTACTGAGTGGAATAATCTCAGAACTGGAGTGTTTTTTATCCATTCGCTGCATTATGTCAATGTCGTCGTATACCTCGTACATCCATCGACTGCGATATTCGCTGTTGCTCATTCGCAAAATACTATAAATCTTCCGCAGAACCTTTCTCTCGAAAACTCGCACCGCCGATTGATCAGATGCTGTCCTCGTCTGTATATCAGCACCATAAAACAGGACGGGGATGATGAGTTACTTGTAGAATTTGGTCTGTGTTCGTTCAAAGAGAACTATACTTTTCAATTTCCAATTTCCAAATTTTTTCCACTCAGTTCGAAGTAGAACCTTACGTTGTTGTTGGTGTTAATGTTGGTTCCAAGACAGACGAAATTATCGAAGACTTTGAAGTCATTAGTGTCAGCAGTGACGTGGATACCAAGGCGACGACTGCTTGTTTGACAGCAGATTTTTCGTCACGCCCCCGTTCACTTGCTTGTGTTTTAATTAGTACATAATATTAGTTTTAACAGTTTCAAGGCATTTTTTTCCAGATCCCTTCTTATTTGACAGAGAGTAGTAGCTTTTGTCCAATATTGTTTATTTGAGATACCTTTCGAGATCTTCTTGTATAGTGACTTCCTTTCTTACGCGTAGTAAACCTAAGCAGTACAGCAAAATCAAACACTGCACACAGTGGAAATACGACATCGAAATCACAACAACAACAACCAGAAAATATGAGGTGGAATGTGAATTTCACATTTGGGTGTTATAAATAATATATTATCCGTATTTTTTTCTCCGTATATATTTTTGAAAGCTTTAGATGATTCGTTGCGATATGCTGCAGTGATGTAGTGAGTGGCTTCAATACGCACCAGAAATGGCTAGACAATGGTGGATACTAATAATTTATGATGCATATACATTAAGGTGATTCAAAAAAAATTTTTTTTTTTTTTTTCATTTCGTACTCTGAAAAATAGGTTCCTAGACATCTCTAAGAAAGCCTCTCCAAGAATGAGTTCTTAATTCTATTTTTTTCTTATTATCACATAGAAAAATGTATATCTCGCTTCCAACTACATCAAAAAATATTTTGTTCCTTAGATTTTTTAGGAAATTGAATGCTCTACAAAAAATGTCTGTAAATATATATCTATAGGTTATAAAGGTTATAAAATTCATAAGAAATAAAAATTTTTCCGAAAATAATCAAAGTTCAACCGTTAATATTTTTTAAACTGTTGGGCTTACGAAAAAATCGTATGAGACCTTCTTTGTAGAGCATTTAATTTTCTACAAAATCTAAGGAACAAAATATTTTTTGAGGTGGTTGGAAGCGAGATATAAATGTATCTATCAGATAATAAGAAAAAATAGAAAACTGTAAGTAGAAGAACCTTCCCGTTACAATTAAGAACTCATTCTTGGAGAGGCTTCCTTAGAGGGGTCTAAGAGCCTATTTTTCAGAGTACCAAACGAAAAAAAAAAATTTTTTTTTAATCACCTTAATATACATATGTACATATACGATCACTGAAGCTGGTAGCCCTGCCTGCTAGACAGATTCACATAAAGTCTTTATTTAGCGCATGCGCGCTTTTTCGTTTACTTCTGTTATATAAGAGAAGAAATTAAAGAAATTGTTTAAATATTTCGTAAATAGCTTCGTAGACTTACTTAATCAGAATTATTATATAAAATTGTGTGAGATTTTCCACAAAGTGAGCGCCTTTCAAGCAAATCATTTTGCACCACTTCAAATTGTGTGTTTGATTTTATCGTCGCTTGTTGTTTTTGATTTCTTTGGAATGATTTATTGTTTACGGCGTTTAGAGCTGCTTTATCTGATGTTGTCTACGCCCACAGCAATTAATCACAAGTGTTGGAAAATGAAATCTATATCGCCGTTTTCACATAATATCAATTTGTTTGTGCTGGCACTTGAGTATTTGGCGTTGATTTCCCATTGTTTTGTTCGGTATACAATCGATGCGCTCGTTACTAATTGCACACCTTTGTAATAAATATTGTTTGTGCCATATACATATATGGTAGGAATATGTGTATGGTTTTTCAAGTACTGTATATGATTTTATAAGTAATAAAAATAAAAGCAAAACATTTAGCAACTAGCTGATTTATCAAAAAATTGCTCCGTTAGTTTGATGATTTTTTTTTTTTAATTTTATTAATTATTATTATTAAGAGTTTTCTAACGTCTTATACTTTCAAGATTCAATCGCCAGGCAAATCTTTCGTGTTGTAAACAAACAGCTACCAAACACACATTAATTGATATATGTGACCTGGTCTACGAAAAGGGAGCTAACGTGCGAAAACTAGTTTTGTGGGAAACAGCTGTTAAAAAAAAGCATCTCATCTTCCATCCGAATCAACTAAAAAGTGAAAATTGATTTTTTAACACCTAAGCCCCCTTTCCGTAGACCAGGTCACATATAGAGATCAAACTTCACGCAAAACATAAAAACGATTGCATATAGCTTAGAAAAGAAAAATTTATCGAATCAGTTGATCCGGGATGTAAACGATCCACTTGAGGTTCTGAAGTAATACCTGATTTAGTTGGATTTCTTAAAAAAATTTGATATTGATCGGTCAGTTTGTATGACAGCTATATGCTATAATTAATGGTTTTCGGAGATTGCATCACTGCCTAAGACAATACCCATGCTAAATTTCGTAAAGATATTTCGTCAAATAAAAGAGTTTTCTAACCCTTTATACCGCAGCTCTATGCTATAGTGGTACGATATTGGCAGTACCGACAGATGAGAGCTTCTTGGAGAGAAAAGAACGTATACAAAAGTTCAGATTGATATCTCAAAAACTGTTAAACTATCGTATATAAATATAAAGAGACAGACGGGCAGACAGACGAACAGTCAGGCGGACATGAACATTTATATATACATATATAGTGTCTCTCAGATTTCCTTCTGGATGTTACAAACTTGCTGGCAAACTTAAGGGTATGTTCGGGTTGATCCATAGTTTTGAGAATCACAAAGGGCCAGCGCTTATAGCTGCCTAACCTCAACTCGTTCTTGCGTCAACTACCTGTATATACATATATGAAAAGGAGAGAGAGAGAGAGAGAGAGAGAGAGAGAATGAAAGGATAATAGTGCAGGCCTTCTAGAGCTGCCTTCAGCTGAAAAACAGTGCAACAGGTATTACAGGACTATAACAGGATTATATACATACAGGGTTTGTCCGGAAAGTCATAGGACTGAGTCGAATTAAAATTAATTTAATTTATTGAACCAATCGTTACAATTCTTTAAAAACTTTCAAAATAGACTCTTTCTGCGTCGATGCAGCACTGCCAGCGCAATTTCCAAGCATTGAAGGCGTTACGGAAGACATTTTCCAGAATAGCCTTGAGACCCGAGGTGCATGCTGCTTGGTTCCCTTCTGCCGTCTCAAAATGATTGCCTTTCATCGGCCTTTTCAGGCAAGGAAACTAAAAAAAAAGACCGCGGGGCCACATCTGAAATGTAGGAAGGTTGCGGCAGCGTTGGGATGCTGGGGCGTTGTCGTGGTGCAACTTCCAATTAGCTGAGATGTTTCCAGGTGCTCGGAGACAACTGACCAGCCGCTTGTTCCTTAGCTAGGAATGCGCTCTACCGAATCCCGTACGTGCGCGCATGCTCCGAAGTACATTCGCGGCGAAAGAAAATCCGTCCTATTACTTTCCGGACAAACTCTGTATAAATTGCGAGCGTATCTATCTACTCGTTTTATATTATTATTTTACATCAATAAAGCTATTTATATATTTCCTTACTATCGGAGATCAGCGCCAAAGCTAAAATTATCATATATACTTGTATGTCTAATATTTCAGCACAAAAAAAATACGCATCTTAATAAAATTGATCGTTTGCGTCGGAAATAATAAAGGGAATAATTGTATGAAATCGACGAATGCCACGAAATCACACAAGAAATTGCTATGTACAGATACACAGAGTGTGCTTCTATGTTATGTACAAACATTTTTCAATAATATCTAGTTCCAGATTGGTAAATAAACTCATTTTGAAATTTCTTATCAATTATATACGTAGATATGTATATACAAACATATGACTTTAACTTGTATCAGCGAGCTATGAAATCACCAACAATTTGCTATTAAATTTACACATTTTATCATCATCATTCAATTAGCAATAAATGAAAGCCAATATAACAAAGTCTCGTTGGTACAAATCGATCAAAGCCGAGCGCAGCAAAACAAAAATAAATAAAGCGTCAAATACACCGCAAATCTAAAGCCAAAACCAAAGCAAAAAATAACTAGGGCAATGACTGTCGTTTGACTGTGGACCGACAACAGGCGGCCGCTGGCAATTGTTACAGCAGCAGCAACAGTAACAGCAACCTCCTTAGCTGCCAAATTGATGGCTTAGCGCATGACAATAAAAGCGGCTCAGATTTGTGGTGCAACACGCACGCAAAACAATCACAAATGCAAAAAGCAATGAACAAGCGATGAAAAACAAATCTGCGCACAGTGGCGGGCAGAAAAATAAGGAAACAAACGTGGATGTTGTAGTAGCAAGACAATGAGAACCTCAGTTAGTAGTCATGAAGAAATTGGATAATCTTCTTGATCTTGAAGAGAAAGGTCAGGACGATATCTCAAAACCTGAGAGGCTAGCATTCGTATATACAAACGGATGGATATGCCTAAATCGACTTAGCTTTTCACGCTGATCAATTATATCTTCTTCTTTATTGGCGAATATACCACTTACTCGGTTATAGCAGAGTTTAAAAGAGGTATCTCTCATCCGAAGCTGTTTTCATAGGAGGTGTTTTTTACGTCGCGGGTTCCAAACCCAACGCTCAACGCCTTCATACGGATGTTTTTGTTGGCTACCCCGAGGATATTTGGTGTAAGACCTGAAGTCGTGAGTTTCTTTCTGATCTCTCCCAAGTGAATGGTGTTCAGAGAACTTTCCTTATTTGCCTGAACTTCTACACATGATTCCATCTTCTATTATTTCATTAATTAGATACGTACATACGAGCATACTCTTGTAGAATCTCCAAAAGGTGATCTAAAAAATGATGCCCAGATCATTTTAAAATTAAGGAGGGATTCGATAGACCATTAAAATTAGCGCCAAGAGAAGGCGACCCCGATTCCCCAATCGATGACAATGGAGCGGACGTTCTCCGAAGAAAATCAAGTTCTAACAGCAATTACCCAACTGAAGAACAACAAAGCGGCGAGATCCGATGGCAATCCATCCAGCCGAGCTATTCAAATACGGAGGCGAAGAACTGATAAGAAGCATGCATCAGCTTCTTTGTGGACTATGGTCAGACGAAAGCTTGCGCGATGATAAGAATTTAAGTGCGCACTCAGCCCTATCTCCATAAAGGGAGACCCCACAATCTGTGCCAAATACCATGGGAAAAGTCTCCTCAACATCTCATATAAGGTTCTATCGAGAGTATTGAGTGAAAGATCAAAGCACACCGTCAACAAACTTATTGCACCTTAAAAGTGTGGTTTTGGGTTTGGAAAATCAACAACTGACCATATATTCACCATGCGCCAAATCTGGAAAAGACCCGTGAAAAAAAGATCGACACACGCCTCTTCGTCGATTTGAAAACTGTCTTTAAGAGTAAGAAAACGAGCTGCCTATATACATATAGTATAAATTTGGTATCACCGTCATGATCGGGAAGGACCGCTCCGAATCGTTCGATACCAAATGAGGTTTCAGACAAGGCAACTCCCTATCCTGTGGTTTCTTTTCTTGTCAACAGGTGCTGATTCGGACTGAGTAGGAAATTGGGAAGTAAAGTTCTCTCTCGACGAACAAAGACCAAATTCTAGAAGTCCCTTATGATCCCTATCTTGCTATATGGTGCAGAGGCATGGACGATCACAACATCTGATGAGTCGGCGTTACAAGTTTTCGAAAGATAAGTTCTGTGGAAGGATTATGGTCATTTGTGCATTGGCAACTGCGAATACCGCAGTGGATGGAACGATGACCTTTACAAGAAATAGAGTGGCATTGACATAGTTCAGCGAGTTAAGAGGCAGTGGCTACGCTGGCTACGTCATTTCATCCGAATGGTTGAAAACAACCCAGCGCTGAATGTATTCGACGCAGTACTCGCCGGGGGAAGCTGAGGAAGAGGAAGACCTCCACTTCGTAGCAAAGATCAGGAGGAGAAGGACCTGCCCACACTTGGAATCTCCAATTGGCTTCACCTTGCGAAAAGAAGAAATGACTGGTACAATGTTTTTAACTGGGCTTTACCTGCGTAAGCGGTGTCTACGCCAATAAAGAAGAATAAGATATGAATATTGCACCTGTGCACCATTAATGCAGCTACTACTGTAACTGTGCGCATACAAACACCAACAACGCGGCGAGCAAATCGTGTGCGAATAATTGTTGGCTTTAGCGGGCGATCGATGGGAAATGGAGTGATGGCTTTAACTGGCTCGCAAGCAAGCAAGCAGACTCGAACATAAGCAGCTTTAGTAGCAGCGAAAATAAATAAAAGAGCTAAGTAAGAGCGGCAGCCGACGCTAAGGAATTGGCTATAAATCGATCGATTTATATACAAAGTTGCTTTACTTTTTGTTATACGCTACCTTTAATAGGCTTCGCCTACTCCTTATAGTCACCTGCTATTCGAAGCTTTACACTATTAAATAGATTTGTCTATATGTAAGCGGCAAATTTTGGTAGTGCACGGGCGCAAAATAAATCGCAACGTTGAATTGTTGGCAACATGTTACATGTTGTTGCATGCTGTTTGTGGCACGTTTTTGGCTGCATTGCTGGCGGATAGCTTATGGCTGATAAGCGATTGGCTTAAATGCGATTACATACACTCGCACATATGTGCTATAATTGTTTTTATTGTTCTCCATTGTTGGTAAATGCGTTATTTGTTAATAGTTTTTGTTTTTATTTTCCAATTTGTCAATGATTGATTGCGAAAATGCGGCGTTCGTGCAACAATTTTTGCTCAACACATGTGTGTATGTGTATATGTATACATATGTGTATTAGGAATTGTGTAAGTATAAAAATTATTAGAGCAGTAGTCACCAGAAAAGCTGTATGTGTGTGTGTCAGTGTTCGGCGCTCCTTTAATAGTTTGCCTCACGGGCGTCTGTGGGTGTTGGCTGCACATGGAACCAGGAAATTTTGTTTAATCGCAACTTCATTGATTAAGATGTCACTCGATAATGCTTTAAATGGAAAACATTTCTAATGGAAAGTGTCACCGCGACAAGTCTACAAAAAAATATTTATACAAAATGCATTACTTCACATACATATATACGCTTATACTTCCATAAAACGCACTGTTACTTTATTGTCATTAATCATGCTTAGTTATTTGGGCAATTATATAGGCAACGTGAAAAGATTATGAAAAATATTAATTACGTGATCGCACAAATTGCCGGAAAAAAGAGATATAATAGAGTATAAAAAATATATTTTTAGAAAAAAGGATATACCAGTATATGTTATTAGTGGTCGTCATGAAATGGTATTTGTATTTCTAGCAAAATATACTGATCAGATAAATGCGACAGCAATCATATGAGCATTAAATTGATTTAATGCGTTACTAGAATCATAGCTCAAAAGTTGTTGGTAACTATGTATTAACATGTACATAATTTAGAAAAACTTTGTTCGAAATTTTAAAACTATTAATTTATTCTTCAAAATCTATGTTTTCCCTCTCAAAGTCATTCCTCTTAGCCCTAATAAACGTTTGTTGCAACACCGATTCTCCTTAAATATCTTCAATTGATTCAAAATGGTTTTGCCGAAGAGGTCGCCTGAGTTTGTTAAATAGCCAGAAATGACATGGTGCTAATCCAGCAAAATATTAAAAATTTGGCGAAAAACTTATGAAGAATCAATGCGGTTTGCGGTGCATTATCGTGGTGCAAAAGCGAAGAGTTGTTGGCCCATAATTCCGGTGTCCTCCTACGAATAGCTTCGTGCAAATGACGTATGACACTCCATTAGTATTCCTTGTTGACAGTTTGGCCGTTCGGAAGGATTTCGGAGTGCACCACATCTCGATAACCGAAGAAAACTGTCAACATAGTATTGATTTTTGACCTGATTTGACGTAGTTTTTCGGGATCGGCTCACCTTTGCTACTATATTCGAAGGATTGATCGTCTGTTTCTAGGTCTTAAGTATAGATCTAAGACTCATCGCCAGTAACAATACGTTCCATGACATCTTGATAGTCGGAAAACAGACTTTAACGCGACGCTGTTTTCGAAATAACTGAGTGATTATGGTACTAGTCGTGCTTTCACTTTCTTAGGCTCAAATGATCTTTCAAAATCGTTTTCGCCGATCCTTCCTATATTCCAACGAGGCCAGTAAGATCTCTCGCTGACTATGAATCGTCGATTGAGGTGTTTATTTATTTTATTGATGTGTTGATTATCAGTTTATGTTCATGACGGTCTTAGGCGTGTACCAAGCGTCTTTGAATAATTTGTACCAATAAAAAACACTTGAGACACACAAATACCACCGAAGCCTTTTCCAACATTCTGTACGTTTCGGTACCAGAAATTTGAATCCTCACACATTTTTTTTTTTTTTTTTTTTTTGTTGAATAATTTCACTCATTGTAAAACTTACTGAATGAACTTTAGGTACTTCAGAAGGACAAGCGTATACCAAACATTAAAGATTACAATCAAACCAACCTTAAAAACAAAAATATTTCGACGAATGGGTTTTTGCGCAAAGGGTAAATTGAAAAGTCTTACTACGGTCGTATACGCAGGTTTAAAGGTTCGGGATTAGAAAGAAAAAGCAATCATTAATCATGAAAAATAGCTTTACTCTTTTTCACGATATTCTCCATTAAGATCCACACACTTTTCCGTGATCCCTCTTCGGCATTTATGTAACACTCAGAATTTACTGTTCTGCGTTCAGTCGACTGCTGTTTTTTTTCGGGCCATACGTATATATCCACGATTTATCACATGTCACGATGTGATAAACGCGTTTGAAAACACTGCCATCGTATTTTTTAACATTTATCTCGACCAAACGACATGAGGTTTTTTTGAGTCACTGACAAATTGTGACGGATCCAACATGAACAAATATTTTTTTACATTGAAATGTATATACAATGTTGAATGCACATATGCTGGTCACACTAACTCTTATACATAATTTTATTTTTTTTTTTTTAAATCAGAAAAAAATATAATAGGTTGTCAAAAAAGTTTTGCGGTATTTTCGCTAGTTGGCGCTGAAAGTGTGTAGTTCTATTATATAATTTTATTCGTCGCATCGGGCCATGCTATACCTTTTTGGAAAGGTAGTATATCAAATATAGAGAGTGATTTTTGATAAAAGGTAAAATAACTAAAAATTATATAATTTGATTTTTTCATTATAAATTTTGTGGTGATACAAGTAAGGTGTTAATTAAAAAGTTTAAGATCTTTTTATTACGTACAACTCTGTAGTTATTCTTTTTTTTTATTTTATTAATATTTTTTCATAGAACTCATACTTTGGCCGGAAAACGAAATACCGTTTCTAACCTTTAAAATTTCAACGAAGCCCCTCTCCGTTTCTTACCCACACTAGATTGCTCGTAATAAAATTTTCATAAATTTTTTGTATATTTTTTGTCCTTTCCAAACAGGTTTCAACTAACTATGAATATTTTTCACTTCTTACCATTTGCAAAGGCTTACTATGAAAGTATGGGCTATCACGCTATTGACAAGTAACTTCACATAACCTCATAAAAAGTTGTCTGGAGGTATTAAACCCCATGATCTTGGAGGCCTGTGCTTACAAAAGCTCCCTTCAATAATATAATAATAGATAATCGATATCTCGTTAGCTGTATGACAAGTAGCACCGTCTCATAAGAACCAAAGCTCCTCTACATATTTAGTCACAATAAAGACACAAGTCATGGTTCTAACATTGTTCCCCATTGACTGTAACATTATGGGCGGTTTTATTTTTGAAGAAATATGGACCAATGATTCTCTCTGATCACAGGTCACATCAAACAGTGGGCCCATTTTTCAACGTGCGACGCGCTGAAAGTTCGTTCGGCTTCAGGGCTTGCACGATTTGGATTTTGTAAGCCCGTAAGCTAAGATCCTTCCACAAGATATTCCTTAACAGCTCCAATTTTTGCGTGCAATAGCGTATGAACTCATACGTGTCTTCTACGATATTTTGCTTCACAGTAACAATAGCGTTTTCGGTCCGCACTATACGGCATCTGTAAGGACCCGCAGTTATCCACTAGTGTAAACGTGGGTCAAAATCGATCAATGGCTGCTCTCTGTTGGGCGATTAATATATTTTGACTGAATATTGGACGCAGCTGCTCAAAGGTTCTGATCTTGCATTGTTACCAACTTAATTAGGACATCAGAATTATTAGCTCCTGAGGCCAGCCATCAACCATGGAGATCATGCTATTGCTACGCCCCTATACATATTTTGGACGAAGGAAACATTTAAAGCATTGAGTCTGTTTGAATATTCGTTGCGTAAATCGAGAATTATGAGACAAACTTAAGAGCTGAGAACACAATAAAAGTAGTAATTTAATCAATTTCCTTCACAGAAGTAAAAGCTCTCAACTTATTATAGCTCTCAAAATTATAATAAGATTATAATTACTTTATTAGTAACTCTATAAAAATATAGTATTAATACGAGTATTATACAAGAGATAAACAAGTTTTCAATTAGAAAGCAACAACAAAGCTAAACCGCTAAGCATTCATTCATAAATTGTCTTGCAATTCGCCGCAAAAACTTTATAGTAAAAAGGAAATAAGTTAAAAAAAACAACCTGTTAAACCACATCAAACACACAAAACGATTACGACAAATTCGCCGCAAATAAAGCAAGCCGCTAACTGCAACTCAAAAACTGAGTGTAAATACAATATCAAAACAACAGTGTAAGAGTAAATAAATAAAACAACAAACAAAACGAAACAGTAAATATTTTTTTTCTTTCGTCACCAAAATAGAGAAGTTAGTTGTGTTGTTCGCTCACTTTTTACAAAAACTTAAGCAATTGACTCGAACTTCTCAGCGCAGAAGCTGAGCATACAATGAATTGAGTTATAGAGCGTGCTGGCTGAGTACAGATATTGAGTGGAACTTTGTTTTCATTTGAGTGTACAAGTATTGAAAGTGAATGTCTTTTGTTTTGGGTCATTTATAGTTTCATTTTCATTTGATTGACTTTGGCACTCAATGAATGCAATTAACTGTTGGCGAGTATTTCTGCTATTGTTGGCCATGCATCATGGTGGATTGTGGGCAGTTCGGATCCTGTGCGTTACAATTCACCAGCACAAACAATTTTTTCTATGAGCTCATGATAATTTTATTTATTTAAATAAAACAAAACATGTTTTTACTTACTTAAATTTTTTTAATGCAATGAAATAAAAAAAAATACATAGAATTAAATTAAAAAAGTAAGTATGTAAAATAAGAATAAAAAAGTA
>NW_017535852.1:158680-160861 GCF_001853355.1 Bactrocera latifrons | reverse complement strand
TTGAATTCTGCAAAAAAAAAAAATTTATAAAATAGCGGTTCTAAAATAATAAATGATAATTATAATTATAGAATATTGAAAAGGAAAAATTTAGAAGTAAAAAAAATGTAAAAATGTAAAAAAAACAACAGGAAAGAATGTTAAATTCAGCTGGACCGAATCTGTAACACACTTCACATTTACAAAAGGTTACTTAAGAGCTTGTTTTTGATCGCTGAGTTTGTATGAAAGCTAAGGGCTATAGTCGACCGATGTCGGTGGTTCCTAAAAATTAGAAAATTATTGGAAAGAAAAGGACGTGAGCAAAACTTCTAATCAAAAACTACCATAAAGTTTAAGCCAAATACTATAATAATATATAATGAAGTAATGTAACTTATAACTTCTAAGTTTGAAATTTACACAAATTTAGGATGTAATTTTAAATTGAACATTCATATAGTACAATTGATTCTATAAAATACAATAGTCAGTAAAATAAAATACATGTTTCCAACCATGCACTGCAAAATCAAAAGCGCAAAAGCAAACAAACGCAAAAATCTCAATTCACAACTCAGCTGGCATTTCTTCATCAGCTACGCATAAACGTTGGCGCATGCGCGCACCTACCAACTTGGTTACCTGTCACTGCACGCTTACCAAACACACCACAGCCGCAGACACCGAGGCTGGACTGCTGCCAGACAGCTGCCTTGCTTTGGTGGCTTTACGCTCGCCTCATACAACGACTAACAACAGCCATGCTTGGCGCTGTTGTTAACAGAATTGTATCGACCACTAAAGCGTGCGGTTGAAGACGCGGCTAAACGCGGTTTAAATAATTTGGTGCAACTACAACTTGTGCAAATTGGTGTGTGAAGTTCAAAATTGCATTGTATCTCTTAATACATACATATATACACCTATATAATATGGGCAAAAGCGAAGTTTATACAATTTTTTTAAAGCAATTTGAAATTTAAATATAATTTGCTACGGATAAAAGTGCGCGTTGGCTAAAAATAGCCGTGTTAAATACATGCGTAAACAAAATATACAGCAACATTTAGATAGAAGACAATAATATACGAAAAATAGCCAAAGGTGGCAATAATTATAAACATAGTAAATAGTCAGCGACGATTAAACGACTGTTTGGCCGTAAAGCAGCCGCTGCGACTTTTGAACGTTGCTCAATAACGCGCCGAGGTTATCGACGATTCGATCATACAGCTTGATGATCTTTGTTGCTGGTTTTTTCCATATAACTATGTTTGATTTTTTAACTGCAGCGTTCAAAGTGATTGCAACCGCGGCTACTAGTTTTGAGTGGCCGCAATGAAAATGAATGTGTTCAACCAAAACAAAATGTTAAAATCCAAAAATCGCTGTAAATTTGTGAAATGTAAACAAGATGTGTGCAAAGAGCGAAAATGTTTGAAGAAAATATATATAATTATATGCGAAATTTGTAATTTATAAAAAATGCTCTAAGAATTTGTAAATCTAAATTTATAAAACAAAAAAACATTATAAGCAAATACAAGACGTGATATGCAAAAAAATGTATATCTTATTAAAGCGGATGTTTTAAGAGTTTTGGAGAAAAAAATATATATTAACAAATTAAAACTAAACGAAAGGTGCTACAAAAACATTTTATTAACAAAATGATGTTCAAAAAAATTAAGAATGAAAAAATTTAATATTTAGAAAAAAATTATTAAAAGAAAAAATATTTATTTTTATAAAATGTGCAAACAAAGTTTATTAATAAGAATTTTCCAATTAAAAAAGTCCCGAAAAAATGAATAATAACCCAAAGATGTTAGAAAACTATATTTTATTAATAAACATGGAGCGTGCATAAACCAACTTAAATACAATTTAACATAAAAATTAATTTAAATTTAAAAAAATGTTCACAAATAAAATTAAATTTAATTTAATAAAAAAATGTTTGATTAAAAAGCTAAACTAAGTAAATAGAAAATATTTTTTAACTAACGTGAAACAAAATTTTTGAATGATTAGAAATTTAATTAATAAAATTTCTTAATAAGATGAGGGATGTTAAAAGAACATTTATTATTAATAAAGTTGGAGTGTGCATAAAAAAATTTGTTTAATTTTTTTCTAGAACAAATTTAATTTTTGTATAAAGTAATTTTTCTGTTATTAATTAAATGAAAAATTTAT
>NW_017535852.1:137679-157571 GCF_001853355.1 Bactrocera latifrons | reverse complement strand
TTGAAAAAAATTTAAATATTTTTTGATGAACTTTTTGAATGTGGAAAGTAGAAATTTCATTTTAATAACAATTTCCATCTCAGTTACTGTAAAAAATAACTGTTTTAGAAAAAATGTGAAAAATTACCAGAAAAAAATATTATTTTTTATACAAAAGTAAACAACGCAAACATCAGTACTAGCGCATAATGAAAACCGGTATTCGGAAAATGTTGTATATATACAGTTTGCAGCATAAATATGCGCAGGAGCGCAAACGCTCGCCAAGTCTGTGGGTGCATAAGACTGCATATTTATGTATGAGTGCGTATGTATGTGAGTCTGTGGCAAAAAGTGTGGCATAAATAGATTATGTCGCGCTGCAAATATGTAAATAAGCAGTAAATACTTATGCAAATAAATATATGACAGTATATACTATATTACTAGTACATACACTGTTTATTGCAACGGCGGCAGTGCCACCAACACTGCGCGCCAACAAATGACTACAGTGCTGTTGAAGAAACGCCAAAAACTCGTAAAAAACTCATGTCACAACTGAAAACTGAGCAGTTCGACTAAAGTAAATCATAGTAAAGACGTCTAAGTCCAAGTCTAAGTCTGCCACTCAACCGGCCATAACCGAAAGTCTCAAATGCCGCGACGCAGAAACACAAAAATCAAATGAAATTGATAGCCGCCGCTAACCAAAAACTCTATTTCTTATTTATTATTATTATTTTGTTTATAGTTAATTTTATATTTTTTCATTTTTTGGTGGACTTAACTAAATATTATTCTGTACATTTTTGAAATTAATTATGTTTTCATTTCGTGGCTTTTATGCCAAACGGCTTTATGCCGCCTTAGCTGGTTTGTTTTGCTGCTGTGGCTATGCACTCGCTGTTGTCTATTTGTCGCTTAGTCTAGTGGCTTTCGGCTAGCTAGCTAGCTGGCTGGTTGACTGGCTGAGCGGCTGACTGAATGGCCGGTGCCAGCGCTTTGATACTCAAATTCAGCGTCTAGCATTGAATTACATTTGCATTTGGCTGCTTTGGCTGCGCCGGTTGCGATTGCATTTGCAATTTTCCATTTGGCAATCCGCATGTGCAGCGAGCGGCAATAACAGCAACAACCATAGCAACAGCAGTCGCAGCGTAAAATTATTAAGAATTTGTGTGTTTGCAAAACTGGCCGTCAGCAGACTCTTTTGCGCGATTTTTTCTCTTATTTTCCTATGCTTTTATTTCAACTTTTAGTTTTGCTTTTTATTTAACTGTTTTTTTTTTCATTTTAAATCTGTCTTACTTGGAACCTGCGGTGTTTTGCTTTTATTTTTCCAAAGTGTTGACGTTGCAAATCATTGAATAGTTATTTGTGTATGTGTATGTGTGTAGTTAAGTGGCGAACGTGACTTAGTGTTCTGCTTATGTGTGCTGTTAAATTTTAGAATGTTTTCTTAGACATGATTGCGTATGATTAATATGTGATCGCAGTTGAGTATTAGAGCCGAATTAAAAGCAGATGATGCCGAAGGCTTTGCTAATAATTGTGGTGTGTTGCAAGAGAAGATGCGATTTAGGCATTAGAATCAAGTGAAGCTTAACTTCTGAAGCGAAAAATGATGGATGAAACAAAATAAATAAAATATAAATATATAATTAAACAAAAAGTATAAAAAATAATTACTATTATTATAATTACGAATAATGAAAAATAATACAAAATTTAATTATAGATAATATATTGCTTGTTACTACTAGCAGAAGACAAGAAATATAGTTCGTTTTCTAATTAACAAATCTAGTTTATGGACTAATAATATAATGAAAAAAAGAAATAAACCGAAAATTTGAATAATTATCAAGTTTCCTAATATGCTCAGCCAAATAAAAAAAAATTAAATTTAAAAGTGGAATTAAACAATTTAAAACAAAAAAATTTAAAAGTTTAGTATGAAAAAATTAACAACTTTTAAAAAATAAAACATATATGTATATACAAGGTGAATTCCAAAGTAAACAGGACTTTTTGAATCTAGCGCCCATTGGTGGCGCCATCTGTATGTCGACTTGTGCGTTAGAGTCTGCTATCTTTATCGATTGTCCAGTAAGAATCTCATGACGTTTCAGCTATTGGAAGTGAAGTTATTGCGTGTTAAGTGTCAGTATGTTTGTGTTATCGGTGCGGAAATGAGCTTCGAATAAAGAGCCAACATCAAAACTGTGCGTGAATTCATCAAAAATCAGCCATTGAAATTCATGGAAATGGGATTGGATATCTCCAAAACATTAACTTATCACATTCTGACCTAATATTTTGGCTTACGAAAGGTTTGTACCGCACAAATTGACTGACGACCAAAAATTGCTTACAATCCAACACTCGAAGGACGATTATTTGAACAAAAATCACATTTTCATCATTAACCACTCCCCGTATTCACCTGATATGGGACCCTGTGATTTCTTCTTTTTGGAAAAATACATCTGCCCATGAAAGGAAAGCGTTATGCACACATAGAGCCCGTTCAAAAGGCTTGCACCGGCATACTGGCGGCCATACCGGCCATCGAGTTAAAACACTCGTTCGACATGCTTTTGGAAAAAAAAGGTGCAAAAAGCTGTATTGAAGCAGAAGGAGACTAATAAAAAGAACCATTTGTTCTTTTGTTTTCTAAGTCCTGTTTACTTTGGAAAGCACCTTGTATAAATAAAGGTTGATTTCAAAATAATAATTAATTAGTATGAGAAATGCATAAAGAAAACTATATAAATTTGTTGAAATATTTTTTCTGGAAAGACTGTACTATTTGATTTTTTCTGAAGAAATATTCTTCTGTCACTTCCTCCGACATAGCGAAAATTCGTATCATCGGTTAAAAACCACGCCAACTACCCATATTGTAAGGGTTATATTATAATATATTACAAGTACGATGAATCTACAAACAAACAAACAATTGTGTCAGAGGCATACAATTCACATCTTATATGCTACGGCTTCATTTAATAAGAATCGGTACCAAAATTATGCAGTGGCTGTGACCTCGCCCATCCTTAGGGGAAACTCCATATCTCAAGAGCTAATCAACCAATTTCGACCAAATTGGGAACCCAACATTATTATAACATTGATATGTTACCGCGTGAAAAACTATTTAATAAAATTTAAATTCGGTTTTATTCTTTCACTTTTCTGCAAACAAATCAAAGAGCAATGAGTAAATCGGAGAAAACTGCAAAACTAATGAATTTATGTGAAGATTGACTCAAAATTTAAAATAAAAACCGGACTACAGCCTTGGAAGCGCCAATATGTCGAATATGGGACCCTCAGTGCCTATGGTTGACTTTTTTCCCGAAAATATCAATTAATCTGTGAGATATAGCATTTCATTAAAATGCGAAGATAATCATTTTATGATATATATCTAATATAAATACTTTTAACCCCCCGATTGACTTTATGCCACATATATCGATCAATATGTAAGATATCAAAATGCATAGCGGAGATAATATTTTTCTGATAATAATGTATTCTTGTGCCTGAAATAGATAAAATCTGGTCAATACATCCCTTAACTCCCATATATCTTATATAAGGATTTAAGTAATAAAACTCACAAAGTACGTATAATATTTCTGAAAATATATAGTAATAACAAAACTGGTTTAGCATCAATTCAGTTCCTAGTCGCGTGACTTTCAATCATATATATGGGACAATACATAAGTTATATTAGTTTAATGCCAAAATTATTGAAATCGTTCCACAAATTACCCCAGCTTTCGTATATTAATTATTACGATTTTCGTTAGCCTAGCATTCTTCATTCTTTATGTCCAACTGCTGGTTGGTAGTGTAGGACTAATCTTGATAAAATGGCATGGAGGATGTTCTCGTAAGTAAGAGTAAGTTTAAATATAAGTAGGGTCTTCTTGAATGCAGCTAAGCATCACGTGTTTCCTAGCTGGACACTTATGTTTTGTTTCTTTCTTTGAAGAAGTCTTTCATTGAAATAAATGCAGCAAACATAGGTTCTAATTTTTGATAATAATGAACAATTGTTCAAATTCGTTAAAATCGCCTAACGACAGACATACTTTTCTAATGTTGATATTGATATAAAAGTCTCTCTTTTCAGTTATAGTATACACACATAACACACATAACATACATAATGCAGAAATTAGTAAAAAGTTAGTCAACAGAATTAGGTAACCTTTTTAAAAAAATAAGTATAAATTTTATATGTAAATTAAAAAAAAAAAAAATTATAAATTTTGTGTCGTTTTTATAAATGTTTAACTTACTATCTCATAAAATTCCACCTTACTCACTTTACTACCAAACTGAAAACATTTTTAAGCATTAAGTAATAATTGAAAAAATTGAAATAAATTAGTTCATTATATTGCAATTATTAATAGATAGACCTAACAAAAATATATAGATTTTAATTTTTTAGTATGACATTTTAAACTCGACCTAAAATATAACCTCTCACTAGTCGCAAATAAACTACTTCATCGAAAGAGACCAAAGCTATTTAAAACCAGAGAAAAATATAATAACTATAATTATTGCTCATGCCCCACCAAATGGTTTAAAATATGCATAATGAAAGTCGTTGATCACATATTCTAAAAATGTAACATATGCGTATATGCCTTCGTAACTACTCTCACTTGTTGCAGCCAACGGTCAGCACCAATAGCACAGCTGGTGGTTAATGATCGGGGATTAATCAAAAAAATATTTCGCTCACCAACTGTTACTGTTTATGTTGTGTCAAAAATCCAAATAATTTGTCAAAGTCGTGGTTATGCGTTTTTTTTGCGTTGTCGTTCGCTTAAAATTCTAAGAAATCAAACGTGGACTGGAACTAGTATAAATTATATAAACATTGATATATTATTATTGGCTAAAATTAAGGAGACGAGAAGAAGATTATCTTGAAAACGAATAAGATTTAAAAATAATAAAATTTGAAGATACGAATTTGGATGTATATTTATTACATAAAAAAGAGGAAATATATACATAACATTTATCTATTTATGATATTATATTATTGTAAACAAAACAAAAACATAAAAAACGTTAAAGTCAGGAAGTCTGAAGTTGGAGTTTATGGAGAGTTCCTGGCAGTAAACGCCTCCACCAACTTTCTCTCAAGCTTTGACCGTGCTGTAAAGAAGCCCACTGCTTCTCTCTGCCAACGGCTGCTTCTCTACACTATATACAGACTACACCGAATATAATGGGCTTGACTATAGTGTCATAGAGGACCACTTTCGCAGAGAAACCCTACCTTTTTCTAATGACTCCTCTAGACTAGTGCAAGCCAATCGATCGTCTAGTACAAGTATCCGCCGGTTGCATGTATACCAAATGCGTCAGCGCTGACAACGGGATCTTCTATCTTCTAGTAAATAAAACCATCTCGATTTTATTTGAGTTGATGGCGTGACCATTTATGACTGCCCAAGTTATTACGACGCTAAGATACACCTGCGTCAACTCGTAGTAAATTTAAGTTCAAGAAATTCAAGTTTTTGAAGCTGGTCGTTAACGACGAGGACACATAGAAGAGGAGAGAGAATTCCATTTTGTAGGGTAGCCCTACTCACATTTCGTCGGTAACTCCGGTTGCAACGAAGATGTAACAGTGCTCACAAATACAAAAACAAAAGGGTTCGTTACCATTACTTGATTGCGATCGTTCAGCTTGCATGCTAGCTATATGCTGTAGACATTCGATCTGAGCAATTTCCTCGGAAATTACACCGATGCTTTAGGCAATTATGCATGCCAAATTTCTTGAAGATATCTTGTTAAATGAAAAAATTACGATCATTCAGTTTGTAGGCCAGTTATGTAAATGCTATAGTGGTGTCGATATCGGATGTTCCGAAAATGAGCATCTTCTGGCGACGAAAAGAACTTGTGCAAATTTCAGATGGATAACCTACAAACTGAGGGTCTAGGTTTGTCAATATACAGGTAGACAGACGAACGGAGGGAATGTATATGGTGATCCAAAATGAGGTTCCAAATTCTTTAAAAAAAAAAAAAAATCAAGTAACATTGGCATTTATTTTTTGAAGGTTATCTCTTGCAGATGTTGGTCACGGCTACGTCGCAAATGGTCCGTCCATTGACCCAATTTTTGATGATTTATTAGAACATTTGATGTTTTGCTCCAAGTCCTGAATCGAAGCGGGATTGTCCGCATAGACTTTAGACTTTAGAAATTCCCACAGGAGCAAGTGTAACGGTAATCGACCAGCCCAAAACGTGAAATCATCTGCTCCAATCTACTCAATATCAGCTCACTGCACTTGAAATAAAATTATGAAGCTAACCGCAATTGGCATGTCAAAGAGCGCATTGCAAGAGAACAACATTAACAGTTCAATAAAAAAAAAAAAAAAACAGATTCATAATTCTATGCATAAAAGTTTTTTGTTTGTTTCTGTTTTTTCTCCTCATCCGCGTGCCAGACAATAAAGAGACTAACACTTGACGCACATGACACTTTAATGRCATTTTACTAATGTTTATGGCTTTCAGCTATTATAGCAGCTAATTTGTACTTTATTAAGTCTTTGCAAATTCATTTACTCAATACGAATGCAGAATTGTTGAAAAAAAATTAGAAAAACAACAAACAGCAGAGTAAAAATTAAAAAATCAAAAATAAAACAAAAATTGAAATCATAGATATGTTTGAATATCGCATTGCACAAATGGCAAACGAAACACTGGGCACTAATAAAAACAAACAACAATAAAACTCATAGCAACAGCAACAACACTAACAAACACAGCATGCCAGTGCTGCAATATTGAAGTGACAGCAGCGACGCACCGCATAAAAACCACAATTTCCAGCCGAACAACTTCTCAAAATGAGATTTGTACGACAGCCTTTTAAGTTATTACCGAAATATTTCAATGAGCGCGTTAGCGCTGATCACGAAGAAGTAGAAAAAAATGTCTTAAATACTATACAAACGGCATTCTAATACTCATGCATCTCATACATCTGCGTGTGTGTGTTTGTATGTAGAATGCTTAGAAAATCGTAGTGTCTGGTGAGTAAGGCTTGAAAAATTTCAAAATTTTCGCGACATCAAAAGTGCATTTAATTATGCATGCCGTACGAAAGGAATATCAAGATATATGTTTATACGTAATGAAATGTGTGTGAAACGTTGTAATCTGTAGCAACAACAGCATCCAAAGCTAAGTCTGCTTAAAGTTCTGTTTAAATATACTTTTGCTTTACATAAATAAGTTTCACACATTTCAAATTATTGGGGGAAGCGGCACGGGTTTATCATAACTATGCACAATAGTACATAATTAACACACACATCTGCCAATAATATGATTGTTTATGCGTCATTTAATCTATGTAGTTGTCTATAAGCGATATGTATGGTGGTGTAGACAACTAGTTTCACCAAAAAATCAATTGATTGTGCAGAAATTAAGTAAATAAAAATAATGAATGTGCTTAATTACCACAATAATAATAACAACAACAGGCAGAAACTAGATGCAAAACCAATTATTTTCCAAAAACAAAAACCACAGGCTGTCAAGTGTGGCACCTAAAATATTGGATAGTCGCAAAAGTCTTTTCGTAAAAAACTGTGGCAAGTAATTTTCACGGACTTTTCTTGAATCCAACTTTATTCTTTATTTAACTCATTAAAAGAGTTCTGCATTGAACGAAACAATGAGTAGTCCGATGGGTCACGATCAGGGCTATATGGTGGATGCAGCAAAACTTCGCTGTCAACCTCTCCCAGTTTTTGTCGAGTCATCAAAGTTGTGTGTGGTCTAGCGTTATCCATATGGAAGACGAAGCCCTTTCTGTTGATCAGTTCTGGACTTTTTTTTCGGTAGCTTGCTTCACTCTCAAAGAGTTGTTGAGAGTAAAATGTAGAATCAATCATTCCACCGAGCTGGAGAGAGCTTCTCCAGTGGATAGTGTGGATGATTCCTTTCCATTCCAACCAAACACTCAGCATAACCTTTCGAGGCATTAATCCTGATCCTGCGACCATTTGTTGGGCTTCACCAGGCTTGGACCATGATCTTTTTCGCACAATACTGTCGTATTTGATCCACTTTTTTCCATTCCATTCCATTCCACATCCATTCCATTTTTCGTCTCCTGTTACCATTCGCTTCAGAAATGGTTCGATTTCATTTCGTTTCAGCAAAGAATCGCAGATGCTAATTTAGTCCATTAAATTTATCACAAACAACATACGTGCTGCCCAAATCTCGAGCTTCTTTTTATAGCCAACATTTTTTAAATGATTTAAGCATGTGACGGTCCTGCTCAATCTTTCAGTAATTACATCGACTTTTTCAACGATAGGTCGACCAGAGCAAGAGGCTTCTTTCTCATCGAAATTTCCAGAATGGAGGCGAGCGAAACCTTGTTGTGCTACATGCGCTAATACAGCATCGTCTCCGTAAACTTCACAAATTTCATTGGTGACTTGCGTGGCATTCTTAGCTTTTTCTTCATTTTTTTCACTCATTTTTGAACATTTGGTAACTTTTTTTTTTTTTAACTTCCTGGAATTTAATTTTATGGCAAGACACAATCTTATTGGTAGCACTGAAGATATACGACTGCAACGACATCTAAAATACGAAAAGACTTTTTCGACTACTCAATACTGGGTTTGTGAACGGTAGGAATTTTAGCTCTATACTGTACTTTTTTAAACCAGTTCGTGAATATGGTCGTTATGAATTTAGTGAGGTAGAGTGTATAGCTTCTTGCAGAAAAGAACCAAGAAAGAGCGGTGAGATAACTGTTTACTTACAAACACATGCCATTAATCACACTATCTCACGTCAAAATCATACAATCAGAACTGTGACCTAGAGACGTAGTACGAATAATTGCCAACCGTTTAGGCGGTTCATGATCCGCTTTTTCAGCAATGGGGAGAGCATAGATTTTTTAGTATCTTCTAGTAATGTTCTACTAAGATCGTCCCCTCTAAGGGTTATTTGTTATTTAGGCCACGAACTATCTAGGCGTTTATAACGCTAGCGCTGTGATGGTATTATGCACTTTCCAGAATGTTGATGTTCTGCTAGAGGCAGATAGTGAGTTAATGTCAGGGTTAGCAAAGTCTCAAGTGCCTTCACTACTGGAATATGGAGAGTTATCGGGCGATATTACTCCGGATGGTTGGCCAGTTTCCTTCATTGCCCAGTTTTTCGACTTTCCACACATCGGCTATATGAAAGTAGGTTTGAAGATTCGGATTAAATATCTGATCTCTCCGATCCTAGATACCTTAGCAACAATATGTTAAAGCCGTCTGGTCCAATTGATTACATATCTATGAGGGATCTAAGTTGTATAAGATTAATCTCACTTGGCGGATAAATAAGTTTAAATTGTATACTAAAACTCGTTCGGTGATTTTGATATTAAAGTTTAGAAGCAGTAGCTAGTTTAAAGGAATGTTTTCACATTTGAGTAATAATCTTCACATTTTTTAAATTTCTTAACATTAATAAGAGAAATGGGTTAATAGCGGATATTTAGTCAAAAGAGACGATGAAATTTAAATATACAAATCTTTGGTGTTGTTATTGTTATGGAAATATGCCAAGGTTATGTATCAAAAATTTAGTCAGTTTCAGTTCACTTGTCCTGTCTATCATAACTAAAAATCGATCATGAAAAATCAGCTGGGAGAAACAGAGCGCTTTTGACTCTTTTATTTTTACTTCTGGTTAGGAATTTTGATACTGAATACTTTCGGGCATTAAGAATATATACCTCATTTAATTATCGCGCTCATTTGCTATAATTTCAATTTTGCAGAAACTATTTTTTCGGTATTTTCTGAAAAATGCAAATCACGGACTTGAATAAAGCTCTATCATCAAAGAGAAATAGCAAAGCAAACCAACTAATTCTGAACATATAATAATTTTTGATTATCACAAATAGAATTTGCTCCTTGCTATTATCAAAATAAAATTAAAAAATACCATAAAAATAGGTAGAAGTTCACAAGTCCACCGAAGAATGGAAGATGAAAGAAATAAAGCCGAGTCATTAGACCATTCATTTTTTCTATTTTTATTTTTATATGTTTATTTTTTACTTACAGTCACTTCAGTGCGTTTGTTAAATATATGTATTGCAAATTTTACTAATTAAAAAAAAAAAAAATCAAGCAAATACAAATTACAATTACAACAATAAGTGTACGCGCACAGATTAATTTTGAATGATTGTGAAAAGAAAACGTGTAAACGCGGCGTGTTAAAACAAGAAGTGACGAATAAGAAGAAAAAAGTGCAAAAAAACAATCACAAAAATAAGAAAGGAAACGTGCGTGAAACAAAAAATTGAAGAGCAACATTCGAATAATCGAACTTACACAGCAATATGCCGGCCTTAAAGGCCAAGCAGCAGCAAAAGCAACAGCAACAACTACAAGCACAGCAGCAGCAGCACGCCAGTTATAAGCCAACACCACAACAGCCACAACGACGACAAGCACAACAACTGCTGCCAGCTGCAAAGCAACAGCAGCACGCAGCCAAGAACTGGTTCTTACCAACGAAAGCAAGAACAACACAAACCACAACAACAGCAACAAAAATTACAAAGATGCAAAGCAATAATAGCAAAACGCCGCGCATCAACGCTGACACCAACAATAAACGCGACGGTGGGCTTGCCATTTGTTGTCGCAACAACAAACGGTCTTCGCTCACCATCGCGCTGCTGTTGCTCGTCTGCACCTTAGCGGTGTTAAGCGGCAATAGTTGTAGCGTTGCTGCAGCCGGCAGTAATGGCAATAGCGGTGCTGGCGCTGGCATCGGTGGTGGTGGTGGTGGTGGTGGTGTTGGTGCGTCCGTGCGTACCGGCGCCGGTAATCCACGCTTGCCGCGCACGAGCGCCAGCCAGCTAAATAGCGGTAGTAATGGTGGCCTCGGACTGGGCGGCGGCGGTGGTGCAGGTGGTGGTGTCGGCGGCAGTGGCGGCAGCAGCAGCTTCAAATTGGCCGCAAAAACATTGAACAACACACGCAACGGAAATTTGCGAACAAGGTGAGTGACGTTTTCTGTAAAATTATTATTATTTTTTGGCGTTTTTTTTTGCGCTTCTTCTTCAACGCCGTTGTTTATGGAGTGGAAGCAACACGTTCTAAAGCAAATATATGTACTGTAAGTGGTGTTGCCGTTAAAAAAAGATAAAGTCGTTAATGAAAAACGATGAAATATGTTAGAAAAAAATTGTAGTGAAAAAGCGGTTTTGGCTGAAAACAGTTCAAAAAATAGACAAAAGCCAATAATTTTGAAAAATGAGCGGTTTAACTAAGCTGTACATGTGGCGTTGGCAGCTAACGTGTGGCAGCATGCGCTATCATTTGAGGTTTTTGTTTATATATTTTTGGTTTTTGCTTTGTATAAGTATGTATGTGTACACACATATATATATCTATATATTAATTAGTGATATTTGCTGCTGACTTGCCAATATTCCAAAAAAAATACACACATAAACAAAGTAATCTGACCGCCACCGGAGTTTACAGCCAATGTTAAGAATGTTTACGAAAGACTTAAGCAACGAACTTGTTTCTGTCAAGCAGAAATCGACATTTAGATACACATTTTATACGAATTTAACAAACTAGCGAATTGAGTTAATTTTCAAATAAGCAATTTATCAAAAAAAAAATTAAAAATATACAAAAATTATAAAAAAATCAGAAAAAAATATTTAAATATTATAAAGGAGAGACAACAATATCTCAACAGAAGATGCAATCAAGGATAATCAATTTTTTAAATAGCACTGCTTATAAAAACAAAAAAAAATAATAATAAAAAACAACAAAAACAAAGTTGCAAATCCAGTTGGCAACAATCTGCACACTACTTTTAATTGCCCGAAATTTGTCATTTTTCATTATTTTTTTGTTTCTTTCTAAACGCCAAAAGTGAGTGGCCAAAACGTGCTGCACTAAGAGAATTCCTTTTCGGCTAAAAGTGGTTGTGTAGTCGTTTTGGTTCTTTTTGCGAGATTAAGCAACATTTAAATTACTCAGCGCATACATACAAATTAGACTTTATTCCGGTCATTGCGACAGCCCGCAAAGTGTTTTAAGAATATATGCGACTATATAGGTAGCTGATAAGCCTGCTGACATTTAAGGGGAGAAGTAAATTTTGTGTTTCGTGATTTTTTTAAACCAATTTTTGGCGAGAAAAAAATATGTAAAAAAGTCCAAATCAGAGTTAATTAGAAATATTATTTATGTGCAAAATGTATGCACTAAAATGTAAATAAAGCTGCAATAATAGATTGCATTAAGTGAAATACATAAAAAAAAATATTTAATATATTTTTGAGTAATTTCAAATAACTATTCGATTTTGTAATTGGGGGGTCTAAATATGATTCAATTCCATCAAGTAAATCAAGTAATGCAAATGTGGTCCCAGGGTGGGCGACGGTTGCTTAAAGGGAGTATTTTTAATGGCCTGCAATTGGCACATACTGTTGATGTGACGGCGGCACTGATGATGAGGATGGCATATTTCACCCCTCAACCGCAAAAAAAAAAAAAAAATATGATTATGATTCAGTCGCAACAGGGCTTACCAGATAATTTTTTAATCATTCGGTCAATTACATCTTCAAATCAGTTTCATACACTCGTACAGCATTTATAAATACTAAATGCCAGAAGCTTATCATATGTCATTATATTGTTTCCAGACTCCTCTGAATACCCTTGAAGAAGTATTCAGAACTGTCCAAGTCACATTGTTTATATGTATATGTATAAGCTGCTATAGCAGTTTTTAAAGTAATATCAGAAGCTCTTTAGTAGGATAGGAAAGATATTGTTGTGGATTTCACTTTGTGAGAGGTGGAAATAATATCTAAATCATAAAAAGACATACATAATTTTTTTTACATATTTCCATAAAAGATTTCAAAATATAAATGGAGATATAATCTTTCTCAAGCCAGTTTCATTCTGACAACAAGTATAAATGCATTAACTAGTCATCTAATTGCTTACAGGCGCTGCTACTATATAGTTAAGGCAACTAATGTACAGTTGCCGGTCTACTAGTTATGATATCAATATTTTGTGCTGCATATTACTTTTGATCTCAGTGTACTTACTTAATAATATGTGTTATTATTAAGGCAATGTGAGTTTACGCTGTAAAAAAACATATTGGTACAAAAAAATGCAATATAAAGTACATAGTGTTTGTAATTTAAGTTTTCATAAAATGTCTCAAAAAAAAAAAAAAAAAAGTTTCTTAGTTTAAATTTAAAAGTTAATTTAAAGTTTAAATTTCGACAATTGTAAACGTTTGTTTTTAATGTTGGTAATAATCAAGAGGAAACATCAGAGATCCAATAAAGTATATATTTTTCATTCCATCCAAATTTGCATATCATTTCATGTAAAATATTGGGCATATAATACTATGAGCAAAAACAGTAAGACTTTTTTCATAATTTCAAAATGTTTAATATTCTCTTCAAAATCTTTCTCGTCCTCCCCTCCGTCCCCCTGGGCCCCAATACAATTGTGTCAACGTTTTTTACAATCCTCCAATGCGCGTAGTGCTTAACATTCAATATCTTTAACGGACTCAAAATGGTTTCCACGGAGCGGCCGTTTGAATTTGCTGAGCAGCCATAAGTCACACAGAGCTAAATCATTATCGCAGTGCAAAAATCAAGAGTTTTCTGCTCATAATTCAGGCTTCTTTTTATGAATAGCGTCGCGTCCTTCCTTCCTTGTTGACAGTTTAGTCAAAAGAAATTCAAAGTGCCCCACATCTAGATAATCGAAGAAAATTGTCAACATAATCTAAATCTTTGAACTGCTCTAACGTGGTTTTTGCGACTTCGGCTCACCTTTGTCTCGATATTCGGCCGTTTGAACGTCTGCTTCGGTCGTAGGCATGGATCCATGACTCAACCCCAGTAATAAATAAAGACGTTTCATGGCATCCTGGTAGAGAAAGGTATTATTTAACAAATGTTAACGCGACGCTATTTTTCGAAAAATGTGAGTCATTTTGACTTTACTTAGGCCCTAATCTTCTTTCAAAATGGTTTTCACTGTAAGATCTCTGACTGTTAATCCTCGATTCTTAAGTACTAATTCCTTTATTTTATTGACGTGTTCATCATCAGTTAATGTTGATCTGCCCTGGACGTGGTTCGTCGCCAACGCGTTCTCGACCCTCTTTGAATAACTTGTATCAATCAAAAACACTTGCTCGCGACATACAATAACGATCGAATTCCTTTCAAACATTCTAAACGTTTCGGCGCCACAAATTTGATATCGCACACAAAATTTTTTGTTGAATAACTTCCTTCATTATAAAAGTCGCCAAATGTACCTTATATACCTCAGAAAGACAACCGCATACTAAACAACAATAATTATTTTGATGTGACATTTGTCACAAATGTCTCTGATGGTCATACCAATGCAGAAAAAAATATTTCGAAGAATGGGATTTGGTGAGAAATTAAAATTAAAAAGTTTTACCATTTTTTGGTCACAGTTGTGTGGGTCTTCTCAATCAAACTTGACACAAAAACTTTTTTCCCTAAAAAATATTTTTTTTTTGTTATTCTGATATTTATTTATTGAGGCAACATTTTTGGCATATATATATATATATATTTTTTTTTTTTTTTTTTTTTTTTTTTTTTTTTTTTTTTTTTGAATACAAAACGTTTGGAGTTATGAATTTTAAAAATTTCAACGTTCGAAAAAAGTACTTTTAAACTCTTGCATTTACCAAGAAAGGTATTTCATTATACAAAAAACTAGTCGGCCTAATGTTTAAGATTTTTTCTCCGCTTTTTAATTACTTATTAAAGGTTGAACTTATTCGACTTATTTATAAACAAGTGGTATAAATTTTACAAACAAATATTTTTTTCACTTTCGAACTATTTAATCAGTTTTCTTGATTTAAAATTGTGCATTAGGCCCTGCAGTCAAGACAGCGTCCGTTCGCGATAAATTTCGGAAATCGGAAATACCTGCGCTCCGAGCTTGCGATTGATCGTACTCTATAGTTGCGAAGCATGTCACTACTTCTCACTCTACACGCTTGAAAGGTCACTTCTCTAGTAGCAAACGCAACAGACAAAACTTGAAAATTTGTCAAAATAACAGTATATAAAATACAAGAAATTATCCTGTTTGTTTTGAGTAGAAAAGTCAAAATGTGACTTTCTTTAATGCCTATCCGACTTTAAGGAATTAAAATTTGATTTTAATAAAATTAGTTAATTTCAAATAATATGTGGGGTGAGACCAGTATTCTAATGCATTTTTATATCTTTTGTACAATTCGATTAACTATAAAAGCTATAAATCTATAATATGTGTAAAAAATATTGTTTATCCTAATGAGTAGCACATCCGCAGTTCTAAAGCGGCAAAACAAAAATTAAAAATCACTTTATAAAGCGATTGAAAGATGTATTTGTTTACTTCGAAGCCGCAAACAGGTTTGTGGTAAATTTTTTGTGACCTACATATACACAAATAACATCAAAGACATACAGACAAATACACATATGTAAATATTGTGGTGACTGATTTCAGATTTTTTTAACATTTTAGTTTTTATTTTGATTTTTGTAGTTTTATTTCTATTTATTGTTTTTGGCAGACAAAATTTGCATATTTTATCGAGTTCACATGTATTGCTTTTGGTCATAAATAATATATTAATAATTTTAACTAGCATTAGCATAGAATTACTGGCCGACTGAGGTCTTTTATTTTCCCTTTTTGTGCCCGAGAACAGGCCTTAAAAGCATGGCAGGTGAATAAATTACCAACCAAAGCAAATGTATACCATTTATACATGCATAACTAGATACGTGACTACCGTGCTGCATTAATTTAAGATTTCGTTTCGCATTTGCCAATAACAATTTGCATTTAATTAAGCCTAAGTTATGTAACAATAATAATATGGCCACTTTAGTATTTACATATATTTTAAGACAGCATGCTTTTGGTGACGTATACGCCATGACGTAGCCACCCGCACACGTGCCATAGGCCGACCATAAGCGTTCATAACAAGCAACAAATATTAACATAGTCAATTTATGCGTGGTCATAGTTTAGTTCAACCAAGTGCAACATTACCGTTAACGTTCACTTAGCGACGGTCAGCTAGTCAGTCTACTCTGCGCTGCATACGCAATCACATTCACATAATTCTGGCTGGTGGGTGTGCCGTGTCGCACAATTTTGCTCGTAATTGGACTGCATTTGCATACTTTTACTACTATTATTTTGCTATTATGCTTGGCGGTTGCTCAGCGGTTGTTGCTTTTGTTTCAGTTAATGCCATGCCAAATGCTGCTAGCAATTTCGCTTCAAATTTGTTGTTCATTAACATATTTAATTGAGTGAAAAATTGCATTTGTGAAAATTATGCACCATTTAGCTGTGGTTGGCAACGCGGATGTAGATTCTTTGGGTTAGAGAGCACTCTTCAAATTGCCTGCTTGAAATTTGTATATGTAATCATTGAAGGTGGTCTAATATTAGCAAATTGGTATAGTGGCTTCACTTGGGAGTCCAATCATAAGTTTTTAAAGCTTAAGGAAGGGAAGGAAGGCTTTAAGGGCATACTCGCATTTAAGAAACATACTAATTCGCTGACATTCATGGCTTGTGTGYTCTTAKATTTTTCCTAAGTGACATAGTTCCCTTGGCAATATCCTCTGCACGCAATACAACTAAGTAATTACCTAGAACTGAAACAACTTATCGCCCGGTCTGTAGAACTTCCGCAGAACGGTAGTATTCCTAAAGACTCGATATTTATTCATACTAAAAGCTATATACCATATGTGATTTAAGTACTTATAACTCACGCCTAAAATGACAAATTTATTATACTGACTCTTTTTTAATAATATGAGTAAAATTGAAGCAGAACTGACAAAAAAAATATATTTTCACAAATTTTAATAAAAATAAAAAAATAATTAAGGCCTTCAAAATACTCTCCTTTCGAACCGATACAAACACTTAATCTAATTCCCGATACACTTGTTATAAGTTCCGTCTGCAATGACCTTTAATGCCTGCATCAAATAACATTGAATGGCTTCAATGAACTCATGGCGCCTTCGTCGCAGCACATTTCGCAGTTTCGAGGTCATGAAAAAAGTCACCAAATCTGGTGACTATGGTGACTGACGGATGACTCACCCTTTATGTTTGGCCAAAAAGTCAGTACAATCATACTAGAATGTGACAGTGCATTATCGCTTAGCTTCATGCAGACGCCTCAAAATGGCCAAGTAATAATTTTCATTGATCATTAACCTTGTGGAATGAACTCAAGGTGAACCACATCAGGGTAATCAAAGAAAACAATGAACGTAACCTTGATTTTCTTTCGACCTTGGTTTATTGTTTTGCTTAATTTTTGTGCTCTTCAATAGATTGTTGGGCAGTTTTGATGTGACATTTAGCTTCTCATTCTCGGTAATGATACATTTGATGAAGTTAGGGTCGTCAACTATATTGTTAAGCAACTTTCAACTCCTTTTTTGCAATCGCTGCTCTACGTCATTTTGCCAATAGATTATGGTATTTGATGTGTTGGTACAAGATGTGTTTCGTCGATACATGAGATCACTCTCCACTGGTATCTCTCTGATGCCAACACGATCATTTAAAGCGATGTGTCATTAATAGACGCATCGTATGAGGAAAGTTTTCTATGATTTCAGGGCAACGTGAATGAAATTAAAGAAGATTTAATCAGAGTGCGAAGCAGTGTAAGTTAATTACATAAAGAAGAAGAATATACACACTCAAGCTCAAACAAACTGATAAATCATAGTCAATTACTGGCATTAATTTTTTCAAAAAATTTTTGTAAATTAAATGTCAGAAAAAGTTTTGTGCACGCGGTCCAACGCCAAAAGTTGATGTAACCTTATGTCTTCGGGAATGAGTCTACATGTGTATGCGCATGAAATAATCAACAACTTCAAAGTTATGTTGGAAGCCAAGATTCGTAATTTAGTTTATAAGCTTCACTATTTTTTTTAATATATACATACATATATTTGAAAGACTGCAGATTTAACACTTCTAGGCACTAATTCGCAGAACCAGCGTTAAGCATTTTTATTCCGCAAAGATCGTTCTTGATCATAAGTCATACAAGAGGTTAGAAGAAAATAGTTCAGAAGCTTCAAAATTTTTCTTAGGTGAAAGAAATTAATTAACTTCACATAAGTTTCGACGGGGATCAAAGAAGTACCAGTGAATAATAATTCCATGCCTTTTTGTTTTCGTTATCGACTTCACTGCAAACATAACGAATTTTGTTTATGGAGAAAACAAACTTGCCAGCGAAATATATCCTACTTTGGGAGCACAGCTTATTCCAGCAGACGTACATTTTCTTTCGTTTTTACCAAAAAAATTTCTAATTTATTTGCATAATAACTTCTTTAATAGAACTAGTTTCTAAAAAAAAAAATAATATTTAGCAAGAAAGTGAGTTTACGCAACCTCATTCCAAATTCAAAATTCCAAAGCATGCAACTAACAAAATTACGTAACATTTTAGTCGGCGTAATTATGCAGCGCCAATAAGGAGGAAGAAATATGTAGCTTTATAAAAAGTGAAATGAAACATAGTAATCTGTTTTGTATACAAAAAATAAATCTACGAGTATGAAAATAAAAGAGCACTGTCATGTCTAAAACAAAAAAAAAAGTATTAAACTTTACTTTATGAAGTTAGAGTCTCAGCTTGGCAACTTGAAAAGTCGTCTATTCTAAACTTTTTGACAGTCGGTTCAACACCTGTTTTTATTATTATTGCGCACTGCGCTTTCTATATAATTAACTATGCAAATTATGTTGTTGAGAAATGTTCGAAATAATAATTTTAATTATGAGACTGGGTATAAACTCCATTACTTGTTTGCTAAGTAATCCTTAGAAATACCGGTGAGTGCGTATACGATTCGACGTGTTATGCCCGGTTTTAGTGAATACCACTGTGGGGCAAAAAGTAGTAAGACTTTTTAATTTTTTCTTTCTGAAGTACATGAACGACATTCGACAATTTTCACGATTAGTGAAATTATTCAAAAAAGAAACTTCATTAAATTTTGTGTGCGATATTTAATTTTGTCCACATTTTGCATAAGATTATTGCAATTTTCACAAGCTCCCACATTTAGTCGATATCAGGTGACCCTCAAAAACGTAATACAAATAATTTTGTATTTTCCAATGAAACTAATTAAATTTGGCAAGTGCCATTAATTGTTCATTTTCTCACTAAACATAGAAATTTACGGAGTTACTGACAATCCGATGTCAACGCGTTTAATCGATTTTGTGTGCACACTAAATTGCTTGGCGCTTTGCCTTGAGCATGTTAAAAATAATTTTAAGCTTGCTAAGCATGATGAATGGTTATATATGTAGAAGACTTGCAAAATTTTGAAATAAATTGAAATTTTTGAAATTCATTTTTATTTTTAGTAATAATATTATTATATTTTATATAATAAATATAAAGAAGAAATATCAGTAATTTTATATTGAAAATGTCACAGAGATCCAAAAAATATTGAAGATAATTTTGTAAGAAATACATATGTATATACATTCATCTTTTATAAGAAACATTTTGATAATATTCACGTGGTTAGGAAAAAAAACCTTACTCGCATACTCGCATTTAAGAAACATACTAATTCGCTGACATTCATGGCTTGTGTGTTCTTATATTTTTCCTAAGTGACATAGTTCCCTTGGCAATAT